>NC_051083.1:3405056-3460346 GCF_004664715.2 Peromyscus leucopus
TGTTGCTGGTGCTGGTACTGAGTGCCGGGTATTGAGTACTAGGTAATGAGTAATGGGTGCTGGGTTTTGGGTACTGAGCCCTGGGTACTGGGTACTGAGTCCCGGGTACTGGGTACTGGGTGCTGAGTCCTGGGTACTGGTACTGTGTGCTGAGTCCCGGGTACTGAGTACTGGGTGCTGGGTCCCGGGTACTGGGTGCTGAGTCCCGGGTTCTGGGTACTGAGTCCTGGCTACTGGGTACTGGGTGTTGAGTCCTGGGTATTGGGTACTGGGTGTTGAGTCCTGGGTATTGGGTACTGGGTGCTGAGTCCCGGGTGCTGGGTGCTGAGTCCCGGGTGCTGGGTGCTGAGTCCCGGTTTCTGCTCCTCCTCCCAGGACTGGGACTGAGCACCCAGCACCCGGCGCCCCGCCCACCCCATGGACCAGGCCCCGTCCCCAGGGCTGCCCGTCACCCCAGGCCCCGCCCCCAATGACATCACCTCCTCCACAGCAGCGACAGCCACGCCCCGAGTGCCTGCCCAGGCTCCATCCGTCACCCCAGCCCCGCCCCCAGGGCCGCCCGTCCGTCACCCCAGCCCCGCCCCCCGTCATCCCCGGTCCCGCCTATCACCCCAAGCCCCGCCCTCAGGGCCGCCCGCCCGTCACCCCCGGACCCACCCCCGCCCCACCACCCCAGCAGGAGCGATGTCAGCCGTGCAGCCCTGTCAATCACCTCCAGGCCACGCCCAGACCACGCCTCCAATGACATCACCTCCTCAGCAGGAACGCCAGCCCCGCCCCAGGCCCGCCCGCCCGTCACCCCAGGCCCCGCCCCAGGGCCGCCCGTCACCCCAGCCCCGCCCCCAGGTGACGTCACCTCCTCCACAGCAGCAAAGTTAGCAGCTCTGACCCCGCCCCCAGGCCCGCCAGTCATCTCCAGGCCCCGCCCCGGGTCGACCCCCAATGACATCACCTCCTCCACAGCAACAGCCCCGCCCATCTCCGCCAGGCCCCGCCCCTGGTTGACGTCACCTCCTCCACCACAGCAGCAATGACATCAGCTATGCCGGCCCCGCCCCCACGTTCGCCCGTCACCCCCCCTGGCCCCACCCAGGCCCCGTCCGTCACCCCAGGCCCCGCCCACAATGGCGACATCACCTCTACAGCAGCGCCTGTCGCACCCCCAGGGTAGCCCGTCTTCCTGGCTCCGCCCCCAGGGTCACCCGTCATCTTGGCCCCGCCCCCGGTGATGTCAGCCCCTCCCCAGCAGAAGCAGCGACGTCAGCAGCGCCAGCCCCGCCCCCAATGACATCATCTCCTCTACAGCAGCGCCAGCCCCGCCCCCAGGCTCACCCGTCACCTTGGCTCCGCCCCCAGGGCCGCCCGTCACCTCAGGCCCCGTCCGTCGCCCCCAGGCCCCGCCCACCCCGCACCTTTGGCCGCTGTTTCCGCCCCGGGGCTCGGACCCGGGGAACGGGGAATCCTAGGTCGGTGGGCGTGGCCGGGGGCGGGGCCCCGCGTCCACTTCCGGTCCCTTCCTCCCACATCGAGTTCGAGTGGAAAAAACAAAACAGAACAAACCCCGCGTCCGCGCGGCCCGGAAATCCGGGTTTTTTCGGGGTTCGGGGTCCGAGCGCCGCCCGCGGCCGCGGCCCGGGGTCCGAGAAAAAAACCCGGGTCCGAAAACCCCGGGTGCGAAAAAAAACCCGATTTTTTTCGGTCCGAGAGCGAAAATTAAAAAAATCCGAATTAAATTAAAAAATATTAAAAAAGAAAAAAATAAAAAAATCGGGGCCCACAATGCCCCGCGCGGGGTGAGGGGCGGGGTCGGGGAGCTCCGGGGTCCCCGCCCCCAACCCCAGCCCCCCCCCCCCACCCCGACCCCCGTAATTGGTTTTTATTGCGGCGCCGCCGTCGACGCGACTTTAATCGCGGTTGACAGCGGCGGGGGGTTGGGATGGTGCGAGTCGCGGGCGCATGAAGCCCGATTTTCCGGCCCCCGGGAGGCCCAGGACCCCGGGTTTTTTGTTTTTAAAGCCGAGGCTCGGACCCGGGGCCGGAATGAGAAAAAAATAAACCCCCAAAAAGCGCAAAGGACCCGGATGTGTCACTTTTTTTATGATGATTATTATTATGATTATCGTTATTTGTTTAATTTTTATTGTTTTTTTTTGGTTTTGTTTTTATTTTTATTGATTTTTTCCCCCCGTCTCGGACCCCGGGCCTCCCCGCCCCGCCCCCGCCGCCCGCGTAGACGCGGAATCCGATCGGGGACCCCGGGAACCACGTGACGCCGCCGCCCCCGGGGTTTAATTTATTTTTCATTAAAAATTTTTCTCCTTCAATTTTCGTCTCCGCCGCCGTCGTTGTTGTTTTTTATTGACGTTGACGTCGGCGGCGCGGGGTGGGGGTTGGGAGTTGCGGGGCTGGGGGGAAGCGACGGCCGGGGGATGCCCGCGGGGACCGGGCGGGGTCGCAAACCCGGGATCCCAGGGCCGCGGGGAGAGAAAAAATAAAATAAAAAATAAAATCAATAATAATAATAACACAATAAAAAAGTAAATTTCGCGGCGAAATCAGATAAATTTTTTTAAAATAATTCGGTTTTTTCCGGGTTTTTTTTCGTGGGTTTTGGGGCCCCGGGGTTCTCGCGTGCGCGCCGGGGGTGACGGCGACCGCCTTGGGGGCCCCGGGGTCCAAACACCCGAGTTTTTTTTGCGGATTTTTTTCTTTTTTCCCACTCGTCCGTGCCTTCAGTTTCCCCGTTTTTTTTTGTTTTTGATTCGTTTTTTTTTTGTTAAATCCGGGTTTTTTTTTCGCGGGGGGTTTGGGGTGGGGGTGGGTTGGGGGGGTGGCCCCGCTCCCGGCATGCTCCGCGGCGGCCTTGGCGGCGGCAGAATGGCGGGGGACCCCGGGGCGGCTCGGAGCCGGATTTTTATTATTTTTAAATTTAATTTTTAAATTTGATTTCATTTTGTTTTGTTTTTTTTTTTACCCTGCGGGGTGGGTGGGGGGGCGGGGGGGGGCGGGGACGCGTCTACACCGACCCCCCGACCCCGGGACGCCCGGGCCCGCCCCGCCAACCCCGCGTCTACGCGAACCCCGGAAAACAACAAAAATAAAAATAAAAAAACTCGGGTTCGAGAAAATAAATAAAAATAAATAATAAATCGGGTGCGGGCGGCGTCTACGCGGCCCCCGCGGTGCCCGGATGTGGCCGGGGGTCCGGGGTCCGGGGTCCGAGTCTCCGCCGCCGCATCTACGCCGCCCCGCGAAAAAACCGGATTTTTGTGTAAAAAACCCGCATTTTTTGGGTGAAAATCGTGGAAATTTTTGTGAAAATCCCGGATTGGTGCGGATTTTTCACGCGGTTCCGGCCCCGGGTCCGAGCCCCCCGCACCCCCGGCCCCGGGTCCGACCCCGCGGCGCCGCCGACCCCGGGCGGCCGTGAAAAACCCGGAACGCGGTGCAAAAAAAATAAGAATCGAGTCGAGTGTGAAAAATCCGGGTTACTTTTGCGGGTTTTTCACGGGTTTTTCGCACCCGCGTCCACGCGGCCCCGGGTCCGAGGCTCCGGAGGCCCCCGCCGGGAACCCGGTCACCGCGCCCGCGCCTCGGGCGGCCCCAGGGAGCGGCTTCGGGGGCGCAAAACCCGGGTTTTTGTGTGAAAAACCCGGATTTTTTGCACTTTTATGTGGATTTCACCCGGTTTCTGACCCTGGGTGCGAGCCCCGGCCCCCCTTTCCCCCCCCTCAGGCCTCCCCGACCCCCCGGTACCCTCACCTGCGCCTCCGTCGGCCCCACGGAGAGGCTTTGTGGGTGCAAAATCCAGGTTTTTGTGTAAAAAACGAGAATTTTTGCGTGAAAAAACCGGGATTTTTTGCACTTTTTTGCGCATTTCACCCCCGATCCTGGCCCCGGGTGCGAGTCCCCACCACCCGGACTCCTCCCAACGCCCCCGGTACCCGCCCCCGCGCCTCGGGCAGCCCCAGGGAGAGGCTTGGTGGGTGCAAAACCCGGGTTTTTGTGTAAAATCACGATTTTTTGGTGTGGAAAACCCCGATTTTTTGCACATTTTTGCAGATTTGGCCCCGGTTACCGAGCGCGGGTCCGAGCCCCGGCCCCCATCCCCCCCAACACCCGGTACCGTCACCCGTGCGCCTCAGGCAGCCCCAGGGAGCGACTTGGTGGCTATAAAACCCCGATTTTTGTGTAAAAAACGCAGATTTTTGCTTGAAAAACCCGGATTCTTTGCACTTTTATCCGGATTTTTTGAACTTTTATGCGGATTTTTCGCAATTTTTGGCCCGGGGTCTGAGACCCGCACCTCACGTACTCCTCCGAACCCCCCCCCCCCCCCCCGTTACCTGCACCCGCGCCTCGGGCAGACCCAGCGTGCAGCTTCATGGGTGCAAAACCCCGATTTTTGTGTAAAAAACCAATTTTTTTGCTTGAAAAACATGGATTTTTTGCACTTTTTGACCCCGGGTCCGAGCCCCCTGCACCACCTGGGCCCCGAACCCACCCCCGGGCCCCCCGTACCCGCACCCGCGCCTCCGGCAGCCCCAGGGAGCGGCTTGTGGGTGCAAAACCCAGATTTTTCGCGTAAAAAACCCAAATTTTTGCTTGAAAAACCTGGATTTTTTGCACTTTTTCGCGGATTTTACCCTGGATCCCGACCCCGGGTCCGAGTCCCCACCACCCGGACTCCTCCCAACCCCTTCGTTATCCGCCCCCGCGCCTGGGGCGGCCCCAGGGAGCGGCTTGGTGGCTGCAAAACCCGGATTTTTGTGTAAAAAACCCAAATTTTTGCTTGAAAAACCCGGGTTTTTTACACTTTTATGCGGATTATTTGCACATTTTCGCGGATTTTACCTCGGTCCCAGGCCCCGGGTCTGAGCCCCGACTCCCCGACCCCCCGGGACCCCGTTACCTGCACTTCCGTCAGTCCCAGGGAGCGACTTAGTTGGTACAAACCCCGGATTTTGTGTAAAAAACCCAGAGTTTTGCGTAAAAAACGCGGATTTTCGCGTAAAAAACCTGGATTTCTTGCACTTTTATGCAGATTTTTCGTGGATTTTTACCCCGGCCCCTGGCCCCGGGTCCGAGCTCTGACTCCCCGACCCCCCTCAGGCCTCCCCGAACCCCCGGTACCCTCACCTGCACTTCCGTCGGCCCCAGCGAGAGGCTTTCTGGCGACAAAACCCGGATTTTTGCGTAGAAAACGCGGATTTTCGCGTGAAAACTCCGGATTTTTTGCACTTTTCTCCGGATTTTTTCCGGATTTGACCCCGGGTCCGAGCCCCGACTCCCCGACCCCCCCGGACCCCGTTACCTGCACTTCCGGCAGCCCCAGCGCGCAGCTGCATGGGTGCAAAACCCAAATTTTTGCTTGAAAAACGCGAATTTTCGCGTGAAAAACCCGGATTTTTTGCAGTTTTACCCGGATTTTTTTCCGGATTTTTCCGGATCCGACCCTCACCCCCCTCCGGGCCCCCTCACCTGCACCCGCGCCTCCGGCAGCCCCAGCGCGCGGCCCAGCGCCGGCGCGCGCCCCCGTCCGGGTAGTGCGTCTCCGCGAAGAGCGCTCGAGCGCGCGCAGCTGCTCGGCCGGAAGGCGGTGCGGGGCCGGGGTCGGGTCGGGGGTCAGCGGGGTCCGGGGGCCTGCGGGGGGGCGGGGGGGGCCGGGTCAGCGCGGGAGGGTGCTGGTGCTCGGTTGCCGGGTGCTGGGTGCTCAGTGATTCGGTTGCTGGAGCTCGGTGATTCGGTGCTGGAGCTCGGTTACTCGTGCTGGTGCAGGGGCTCGTGCTGGGTGCTGGGTCGCTCGCTCGGGGCTGGGTGCTGGGGCTCGGTGCTTGGTCGGTGCTGGTGCTCGGTTGCTCGGCAGTGAGTGCTGGGTGCTCGGTGCTGGGTGCTGGGTCGCTCCGACCGGGCTGGGTGCTGGGCTCGGTTTTCGGTGCTGACGCTCGGTTGTTTTGCTGTGCTCGTCGTGCTCGCATCGTGCTGGGTGCTCGTCGGTTGCTCGCTCGGGTGCTGGTGCTCGGTCGCTCCTGAGTGCTCAGCGGTGAGTGCTGGTGCCTGGGGCTGGCCTCGGTCATTGTCGGACATCGCCAAGCGGGCAGGGTCGGTGCTGGGTGCTGAGGACTCGGTGATTGCTCCCTCAGGCCCCGGTCGGGGCTCAGCGGGCCGGGCGGGCAGAGGGACCCGAGCAACCGAGGGACAGGAGCACCCAGCCCGAGCACCGAGCGAGTACTGGACTCAGGCACGGAGTCTGGGGCGGGGGGGGGGGAAGGAAGGACCGAGCACCGAGCACCGGACTCACCGATGAGCACACAACCGAGCAACCAGCACCCACCCACCCCCGCGGCCCCGCGTTTTCTCTCCGAAACCCGACCCCGGAGCACCGAGCACCCAGCACCCACACCCCCGTCCCGGACCCCGCACTCACCGCCCCCCGCGGCCGGGCCCCGGGTCCGACCCCCCCCGGGACTTCCGGTCGGCGCCGTCGGGGGCCCCGGGTCCGAGGCCCGCGGCTTCCGGTCGGGGAAGGACCGAGTCTCGGCGAGCGGGGCCACGCCCCACCCCGGCCCAGGCCACGCCCCACCGGGGCCCACGTGACGCTGCGTGGGTGCTGAGTGCTCGGTGCTTCCGCGGTCTGGGCGCTCTGGCGCGGGCTGGGGAGTTGGGATGGTGGCGGGGCCCGCTGGGGTGGAGTGGGTGCTGAGTGCTCGGTGCTTCTGTGAGTGCTGAGTACTCGGTCGGGGTCCGGGTCCGGGGGTCGGGGTGGGGGAGGAACTGAGCACCGCCGGGACTCAGCATCGAGCACTGGGGACTCAGCACCGGGGACTTGTCAATCACCCCAGCCCTGCCCCTGTCAATCACCCACAGCCCCCGCCCCCTGTCAATCACCACAGCCCCGCCCCTGTCAATCACCCAGACCCGCCCTGTCCCCCATCAATCAACCTCTACCCAGCAGGCCCCGCCCTGACCTGTCAATCACCGCCAGGCCCCGCCACCACTTCCCACTGGCTCCGCCCTTTCCTGTCAGTCAGTTCCTGCGGGCCCGCCCACCGCAGCTGTCCATCACCCGCAGGCCCCGCCCGGCGCCCCACAACTGTCAATCACCCCCAGAGTTCCCGCCCCCTGCCTGTCCATCACCCCGCAGGCCGCGGTGGCGGAGCCTCCGGGGGCGCAGGGGCGGAGTTCACAGGCGCTGGGGCCTCAGGGTGGGCTGGGCCCGCCAGTGACTGACAGGGTGGACAGATTGGGCGGGGCCTCGAGTGTGACGGACAGGGGTGTGGGCGGGGCCTCGCTGATGACTGACAGGCGTGGGCGGAGCTACTTTTCCTCATTGACATCGCCGAGGGGCGTGGCCCGGGCTCCTCATTTGCATTTTATGTAAAATCCCCGACCCCTGCGGTTCCTGCGGCCCCGCCCCCCCGCCACACCCCGGCTGTCAATCACGTGGCGAGGGGCGGGCCGCGTCTGTCACTCAAGCCCCGAGCAGGCCCTCCCACCCGTCCAGTCAGTCACCGCTGCCCCCGGAGAAACTGAAGGAACCGGAGGCTGTGGGCGGGGCCTGGGGTGATTGACGGCTGTGGGCGGGGCCTGGGGTGATTGACGGCTTTGGCGGGGCCTGGGGGTGATTGACGGCTGAGGGCGGGGCCTGGGGGTATTGACGGTGTGGGCGGGCCTGGGGTGATTGACGGCTGTGGGCGGGGCCAGGGGGTGATTGACGGCTGAGGGCCGGGGAGGAGGACCGAGTCCAGCACCCCGGGACGGACTGAGCGACCCCCGAGCCCCGGACTCACTGAGGGCAGGAGGACCGAGCACGCAGCACCCGGCTCAGCCCAGGCTCCCCGTGTGTTGTCTCCGGACCCGGGCTGGCGGGAAGGAGGAGGACTGAGTCCAGCACCCCGGGCCCCCCACCCCGCAGTCAGCACCCACCGCGGCCCGCATGGTGGAGGAAGTTGTGGTCGCGGGAGTCAGTGCTGATGTTTGGTTGTTGTTGATCTCGCGGGGGTTTTTATTGTTTGCGGTTCATTATTATTATTATTATTATTATTATTATTATTATCATCCGGGTGCCGGGACTTTTTTTTTTTTTTTTAGTATTTATTTGTTATTATATTTATTATTTTATTGCTTATTTGTTATGTTATTTATTTGTCAATATTATTTATTTATTATAATTTGTTATTATTTATTATTTATTATTATTATTTTTTGTGGTTATTGTTTATTTGTTTTTATAGTTTTGTCATTATTTCTTATTATTATGATATTATTTATTTGTTATAATTATTTATTTGTTTGTTATGTTATTTGCCGTGTTTTTTTGCTATTGTTTACGGTTTTGTGTTGTTATTGTTATTTATGTTTTATTTACTTGTTATTATTATTATTTGTTGTTTATTATTTATTTGTTTTATTGTTTTGTTATTATTTTAATATTGTTTATTTGTTATTATTATTTATTAATTATTATTTACTATTATATTATTATTTGTTGTTATTGTTTATTTGTTGTTATTGTTTTTGTTTATTATTATTATATTATATTATTTTTATTATTTATTATTATTATTTATTATTATTATTTATTTGTTGTTAATTTATTTGTTATTATTTATTCATTATTATTTATTATTATTTACTGTTATTTATTTGTTGTTATTGTTTATTGATTATTATTATTTATTTGTTTTATTGTTTTTGTATTATTATTATTTATTATTTATTTGTTATCGTTATTTATTTGCCGTGGTCTTCGCTATTGTTGAAGTCCGAGCTGCTGTGTTGTTATTCTTACCCGAGGGCTCGACTTTGTTGTTGTTGTTTATTCTCCACGACGCCCGGGGCCCCGGTTCTGACTTTTGTCGCCGTGTCGCATATTATTATTATCACTCGTCGCTGTCGTCGTCGCTGTTGTTTTCGTTCCAGCGAACAACAAACAACATCGACGGCAGCCGTGAAGGAGTAACGGTGACCGCGAACAACAGCGACGGCGACGGAAACGACGGCAGGGGCGGGGTGTTGTCAAAACGACAACAATAATAATAATAAACAATATCGACAACAATAATAATAAACAATAAAAAAATAATAATAATAATAAACAATAAAAATAATAATAATAATTAACAATAACGACAACAATAATAATACAAACAACAAACAACAGCCGCAGCCGGAAATTAAAAACAAAAAAAAATCACCGAGTCCCCAGCACCCAGCCCAAGCACTCTCAGGACTGAGCGCCCAGTACTCGCCCCTCGGGCACCCGGGAGGTCTATGGAGTGGAGCACCCAGCACCCTGCCACACTGAGTACCCAGCACCCAGCACCCTCAGCACCCAGCACTCGATGTACTGAGCACCCAGCACCCTCAGCACTCAGCTCCTCATGGACTGAGCACCCAGCACTCGCCCCCACGTTCAGGACCCAGCATCTCGGCACCAGTTCAGCACCCAGCACCAGGACCCCCAGCGCTTGAGCACCCGTCCGCAGCACAGGGCGCAGCACTCTCATTACTGAGCACCCAGCACCTCCCCACGGAACACAGAAAAAGAGCTGTGGCGGGGGTCAGTACACAGGGTGCTGGGCGCTCAGTACTGAGTTCTGGGTGCTCAGTACACAGAGTGCTGGGTGCTCAGTACATAGGGTGCTGGGTGCTGGGTGCTGACTACTGGGAGGTGCAGCAGTGGGCGAGGCACAGCACCGGGGGGACTCAGCACAGCGCCCGAGGAGGACTCAGCACAGCACCCGCCCGTCAGCGCGTGCCCGGCAGTGGGTACGGACTTCAGAGGACGCCACTGCGCATGCGCTCCCGTGGGCGGGGGGAGGGGGGAGAAATACACCAGTGCGCATGTGCAGTGCATCTCTGGGGGGGGGAGAGACCCGAGTGCGCATGTCCGGCCGCCTGCCCGGTCGATGGCAGCGACTTCACAGAAACCTTAGTACGCATGCGCGAACGGAAGAGAGGAGAAATAAAAAATAGACGCCAGCAACGCAGCACCGCGCATGCCTGGTTCAAACCCGGTCGCTGCAGCCCCCCCTGCTTTGGTTAAAATGAAGCTGAGGGCGAGGTGATTGGCAGCTGGGGCCATGAATTGACACCCAGGGAAGCAGGGCGGGGACCCAGGCTCAACGTGTCAATCTCAGAATTAAGAAGTCCCGCCCCTAGGGTGTCAAGCTCAGAAACCGGAAGTCCCGCCCCAGGGTGTCAATCTCATAAAAAAGACTTCAGAAACAGATTGCACATGCGCGCAGTGCAGAAAAAAAACAAAAAACAAAAAAAAACCCCCAAAAACCAGGAATACGGCACTGCGCATGTCAGGTTGCTCGCCCGGTTACTGGCAGCGACTTCATTGACCATACTGCGCATGCGAGCACGGAATATTAAAAAAAAAAGGCACCAGGAATGCAGCACTGCGCATGCCCGACCGAGCGCCAGGTCCTTGGCAGCGACTTCAGCGGCGGCCATCACTAGGCATGCGCAGACGTCCTCGGGACGCCGCTCCTTCCAAGCGGTTCTGTTGGCCCGTCGCTTTGGAATGACGTTCGCCGCCCGCTTTGACGCCGATTCTGCCTCTCCTGTCGCCCCGCGATGACGCGCCCCGCCCGCACTGACGCCGTTTCTGACTCCCCGTCGCCCCGCGATGACACGTTCTGCCCGTTTCTGTGACTTCCGTCGCTCGGCGGTGACGCGCCCCGCCCGCACCGACGCCATTTCCGCTCCCCCGTCGCCCGTGATGAACGCACCCCTTGCACACGACGCCGTTTCCGTCCCCCTACGTCGCCGCCGGTGATGACGCGGCCGCGCCCGCACCGACGCCCCGCCCGCCCGCCAGGCGCCCGCCGCCGCTGCCGCCGCGCTGGCGGCGGAAAGGTGGACGAGCTCTTCCTGCTGCGCTGGCTGGGCGACCCCGGCCCGGCGCGACCTGCGCCTGGGCCTTGCGCCGTACGGGAGCGAGGGGGGCGGGACGACCGGGGGCCACGCCCACCGGGGCCGGGAGACCCCATGACTCGCCGGCACGCCACGCCGCACCGCGCCGGGACGACCCGCCGCGGGGCACGACGGGGCGGAACATCAGAGGCCACGCCCACCGCGGCCGGCCACGGCCACCGGGACCTCGCGCTGCCGCCTCTGGGGGGGCCCCCGGGGCCGGGCCCGGGGGTGACGTCACCCACAGGAACGGTTGAGTGGGGCGGGAGCCGGGGGAAGGGACACGCCCCACAGGGGAGGACACGCCCACAGGGGCGGACACGCCCACAGCAGACCACCACGCCCCAGAGCAGGAGACGCCCACAAACATTGACACGCCACCGCCAAGCCACGCCCCCAGGCCAGGGGACACTCCCACAGGACGGGGGCCACGCCCACAGGACAGGGGACCGCCCACAGGCCAGGACACGCCCACAGGCAGGGACACGCCCACACACGCGGGACACGCCCAAACACGCGGGACACGCCCACAGGACGGGGGACACGCCCACAAACACGGGGACACGGCCCACAGGACGGGGGACACGCCCACACACGGGGATACGCCCACAGGCCAGGGGACACGCCCACAACACGCGGGACACGCCCAACAGGACGGGGCCACGCCCACAGGACGGGGGACACGCCCCCACACAGGCTCTCACTATGCGTGTGATTGACAGCCTCAGGGGTGGGGCCCGGTGAACGGAACCTCTGGGGGCGGGGCCTGGCTGTGCGTGTGATTGATGAACCTCCGGGGGGCGGGGCCTGGCTCTCTCTCTCATAGCCCCGCCCATGATTTTCCCCGACTCAAGCCCCGCCCCCTCCCTCCATCATGACCCAGGAGGCCCCGCCCCTCCTTCCATCATGACGCCAGGAGGCCCCGCCTCTCCTCCTCATCATGACCCAGACCCTGCCCCTTTGTCCATCATCATGACCCAGGCCCCTTCCTTCCTTCCGTCATGAACCAGGAGGCCCTCCCCCTTTGTCCATCATCATGACCCAGGCCCCGCGTCATCTGACCCAGACCCGCCCCTATCTGTCCATCAGACCCAGACCCCGCCCCCTCCCTCCCTCATCATGACCCAGGCCCCGCCCCCTCCCTCATATGACGCAGGCTCACCTACCCAGGCCCCTCACCCCGCAGGACCCGTCCATCACATAGGCCCGCCCCTCCTCGAGGCCCCGCCCCTCCCGCAGGCCCGCCCCTCCCTCCCTCATCATGATCTAGGCCCGCACCTCGCAGGCCATGCCCTCTCCCTCATCATGACCAGGCCCCGCCCCAGCTGCAGGCCACGCCCCTCCCTCCATCTTCATGATCTAGGCGCCCGCCCCTCCCCGCAGGCCCCGCACCTCCCCGCAGGGGGCCCAGCCCGCCCCTCCCCAGGCCCGCCCCTACCCCAGGTCCTTCTCTACTCCCAGGTCCTTCTCTACCCCAGGCCCCGCCCCTACCCCAGGCCCCGCCCCTACCCCAGGGTCCTTCTCTACCAGGTCCTTCTCTAGGTCCTTCTCAAGGTCTTCTCTACCCAGGTCCTTCTCTACCCCAGGTCCTTTCTCTACCCAGGTTACCCCAGTCCTTCTCTACCCCAGGCCCGCCCTACCAGGCCCGCCCCTACCCAGGCCTTCTCTACCCAGGTCCTTCTCTACCCCAGGTCCTTCTCTCCCAGGTCCTTCTCTACCCCAGGTCCGCCTACCCCAGGCCCCCTACCAGGCCCCCCCCTACCCCAGGTCCTTCTCTACCCCAGGTCCTTCTCTACCCAGGCCCCGCCTTCTCTACCCAGGCCCCGCCCCTACCCCAGGTCCTTCTTACCCCAGGCCTCGCCACCCCAGGTCCTTCTCTACCCAGGTCCTTCTCTACCCAGGTCCTTTCTCTAACCCCGCCCACCAGTCCTTCTCTACCCCAGGTCCTTCTCTACCCCAGGTCCTTCTCTACCCCAGGTCCTTCTCTACCCCAGCCCCTAACCCCAGTCCTTCTCTACCCCAGGTCCTTCTCTACCCCAGGTCCTTCTCTACCCCAGGTCCTTCTCTACCCCAGGTCCTTCTCTACCCCAGGTCCTTCTCTACCCCAGGTCCTTCTCTACCCCAGGTCCTTCTCTACCCCAGGCCCCGCCCCTACCCCAGGTCCTTCTCTACCCCAGGTCCTTCTCTACCCCAGGTCCCTCCAGGTCCTCCTACCCCAGGTCCTTCTCTAACCCCAGGTCCTTCTCTACCCCCAGTCCTTCTCTACCCCAGGTCCTTCTCTAGGTCCTTCTCTACCCCAGGTCCTTCTCTACCCCAGGTCCTTCTCTACCCCAGGTCCTTCTCTACCCCAGGTCCTTCTCTACCCCAGGCCCCCCCCCTACCCCAGGTCCTTCTCTACCCCAGGTCCTTCTCTACCCCAGGTCCTTCTCTACCCCAGGTCCTTCTCTACCCCAGGTCCTTCTCTACCCCCAGGTCCTTCTTCTACCCAGGTCCTTCTCTACCCCAGGTCCTTCTCTACCCCAGGTCCTTCTCTACCCCAGGTCCTTCTCTACCCCAGGTCCTTCTCTACCCCAGGTCCTTCTCTACCTACCAGGTCCTCTCTACCCCAGGTCCTTCTCTACCCCAGGTTCCTTCTCTACCCCAGGTCCTTCTCTACCCCAGGTCCTTCTCTACCCAGGCCCGCCCTACCACCCAGGTCCTTCTCTACCCCAGTCCTTCTCTACCTCCAGGTCCTTCTCTACCCCAGGTCCTTCTCTACCCCAGGTCCTTCTCTACCCCAGGTCCTTCTCTACCCCAGGTCCTTCTCTACCCCAGGTCCTTCTCTACCCGCAGGTCCTTCTCTAACCCCAGGTCCTTCTCTACCCACAGGTCCTTCTCTACCCCCAGGTCCTTCTCTACCCCAAGGTCCTTCTCTACCCCAGGTCCTTCTCTACCCCAGGTCCTTCTCTACCCCAGGTCTTCTCTACCCCAGGCCTCCTCCCTACCCCAGGCCTCCCCCCGCCCCTACCCCCAGGTCCTTCCTAACCCCAGGTCCTTCTCTACCCCAGGTCCTTCTCTACCCCAGGGCCCCGCCCCTACCCCAGGTCCTTCTCTAACCCCAGGCCCCGCCCCTACCCCAGGCCCCCCCCTACCCCAGGTCCTTCTCTACCCCAGGTCCTTCTCTACCCCAGGCCCCGCCCCTACCCCAGGTCCTTCTCTACCCCAGGTCCTTCTCTACCCCAGGCCCCGCCCCTACCCCAGGCCCCGCCCCTACCCCAGGTCCTTCTCTACCCCAGGTCCCCGCCTTCTCTACCCAGGTCCTTCTCTACCCCAGGTCCTCTCCTCTACCCCAGGTCCTTCTCTAACCCCAGGTCCTTCTCTACCCCAGGTCCTTCTCTACCCCAGGTCCTTCTCTACCCCAGGTCCTTCTCTACCCCAGGTCCTTCTCTAGTTCCCCAGGTCCTTCTCTAACCGCCAGGTCCTTCTCTACCCCAGGTCCTTCTCGTACCCCAGGTCCTTCTCTACCCAGGTCCTTCTCTACCCCCAGGTCCCGCTCCCTACCCCAGGCCCCGCCCCTACCCCAGGTCCTTCTCTACCCCAGGTCCTTTCTCTACCCCAGGTCCTCCTAGCTCTCTACCCCAGGCCCCGCCCCTACCCCAGGTCCTTCTCTACCCCAGGTCCTTCTCTACCCCAGTCCTTCTCTACCCCAGGTCCTTCTCTACCCCAGGCCCGTCCCCTACCCCAGGTCCTTCTCTACCCCAGGTCCCCTCCTCTACCCCAGCCCCGCCCCTACCCCAGGTCCTTCTCTACCCCAGGTCCTTCTCTACCCCAGGTCCTTCTCACCCCCCAGGCCCCCCCCCTACCTCCAGGTCCTTCTCTACCCCAGGTCCTTCTCTACCCCAGGTCCTTCTCTACCCCCAGGCCCCGCCCCTACCCCAGGCTCCGCTTCTCTACCCCAGGCCCCGCCCCTACCCCAGGTCCTTCTCTACCCCAGGTCCTTCTCTACCCCAGGTCCTTCTCTACCCCAGGCCCCGCGCCCTACCCCTCCTTCTCTCCCAGGTCCTTCTCTACCCAGGCCTCCCTACCTCTCTCTACCCCCCCTCACCCAGGTCTTCCTCAGCCCCGCCAGGTCCTTCTCTACCCCAGGCCCCGCCCCTACCCCAGGTCCTTCTCTACCCCAGCCCCCCCCCCCCCCCTACCCCCAGGCCCCGCCCCTCTCACAGCCCCGCCCCTCTGTCTCCGCCCACAGGTCCAGGCCCCGCCCCCGCCATCGCTGACTCCGCCCCCGCCCCCGCCCCCATCCCCGCCTTCTTCTCCCCCGGGGCCGCCCCCCGCCCGCCCGGGACCTGGAGGCCGCCATGGCCACCGTGGAGGCCGCGTTCGCCCGGCTGCCCCGGCGGGGGGCGGGGCCGGGGGACATGGGTGAGGTCGCCAAGGTGGGTCGGGGGGTCACGGGGTCACGGGGTCAGGGGGTGGGGCTGGGGGCGGGCCGGGGACATGGGCGCCGTGGCCAAGGTGGGTCAGGGGTCGGGGGTCAAGGGTCAGTGGGTGGGGCTGTGGGTGGGTTAGGGACTCGGGGGCGGGGTCTGGAATGAGGGTCGGGGTCAGGGGTCACGCCCCTTTCCTGACTGACTCCGCCCTCTTTTCTGACCCCGCCCCTTTGCTGACAACCACGCCCCCTTCCTCTGGCTCCTCCCCTCCGTGCTGACTCCGCCCCTCGTCCCTGCTGACCCCGCCCCCTCCCTCCCCGGCCCCGCCCCCAGGCCTGCGGCCTGCCCCTCTACTGGAAGGGCCCCCTGTTCCACGCCGCGGGCGGCCATCGCGGGGCGCCGTCTCCGCCCGCGACTTCCTGGGCCTGTGGAGGAAGTGAGTGCGTGGGGCAGGGGTGGGGGGTGGCGGGGAAGAAAGTGTGGGCGGAAGTGAAGCCGGAAGTGAGGGCGGAAGTGAGAAAGACAGGAAGTGTGGGCGCAAGTCAGCGGAAGTCGGGACAGGAAGTGAGGGCAGGAAGTGAGAATAGGAAATGGGGGCGGGAAGTGAGAGTAGGAAATGGCAGTGGGAGGTAAGTGAGGCAGGAAGTGTGGGGTGGAAGTGGAGGATGCCAGTGGGCGCAGGAAGTGTTGCCAGGAAGTGGAGGTGGAAAGTGAGTGAGGGCGGAAGTGAGGGTAGGAAATGGGGGCAGGAAGTGAGTGTGGCAGGAAGTGTGGGGGTGGATATTTGGACGGAAGTGATGGCGGAAGTGTGAGTGAAAGTGGGGGCGGAAGTGTGGGCGGAAGTTAGCAAAACTGGGGGCAGGAAATGGAGGCTGGAAGTGAGGCAGGAAGTGTGTGTGGAAGTTTGGTCAGAAGTGAGTAAGGGTGGAAGTGAGGGCGGAAGTCGGGACAGGAAGTTTGTAAGAAAGTAAGCGTAGGCGGAAGTGAGTGTGGGTGGAAGTGGAGGCTGGAAGTGTGGGCGGAAATGTGGGCGGAAGTGGAGGGAGTAAGTGAAGGCAGGAAGTGTTGCCAGGAAGTGGAGGCGGGAAGCGAGTGGGGCCAAAGTGAGGGCGGAATTGGGGCCAGGAAGTGTGTCCGGAAGTGAGAGTGGGTGGAAGTGGAGGGTGGAAGTGTGGGGGGGAAAGTGGAGGCCGGAAGTAACGGCGGAAGTGGAGGGTGGAAGCGACAGCAGGAAGTTTTGCCAGGAAGTGAGGGCAGAAATGTGGGCGGAAGTTAGCCTAAGTGGGGGCAGGAAGTGAGGGCAGAACTGGGAGCAGGAAGTGTGTACGGAAGTGAGCGTAGGCAGACGTGAGACTGCAAGTGGGGGCAGGAAATGGAGGCCGGAAGTGAGTGAGGCAGGAAGTGGAGGGTGGAAGTGGGCGCAGGAAGTGTTGCCAGGAAGTGGAGGCGGGAGGTGAGTGAGGACGGAAGTGAGAGCAGAAGTGAGGGCGGAGGTGAGGACGGAAGTGAGAGCAGAAGTGAGGGCGGAGGTGAGGACGGAAGTGAGAGGGGAAGTGGAGGACGGAATGAGGGCGGCAATTAGGGAGGAAGTGTGGGTGGAAGTGGGGCGGGAAGTGGATGCCAGAGGTAAGGATGGAAGTGATACCAGGAAGTAGAGGCCCGAAGTGAGCGCAGGAAGTGAAGACGGAAGTCAGGGCGGAAGTGAGAGCGGAAATGTGGGCAAAATGGAGTTGAAGTGAGGGCAGGAAGTGAGGGCGGCCAAAGTGAGCGTGGGGGTGAGAGGGGAAGTGGAGGCCGGGAGCGTGTGGGGGGGAAGTAGAGGCCGGAAGTGAGGGCAGGAAGTGAGGGCAGGAAGTGTGGTAGGAAGTGTGGATAGAAGTGAGGGAGGAAGTGAGGGTGGAAGTGAGGGCGGAAGTGAGGGCGGAAATGAGGGAGGAAGTGAGGGCGGAAGTGAGGGCGGAGCTGGCCCGTGTCGTCTCCTCCCCCACCCCGCCCATCACCGGAAGCCCCGCCCCTCCCTGGAAGTCCCGCCCCTCACCGGAAGCCCCGCCCCTCACCGGCAGCCCCGCCCCCTCTCCCCCCGCCCTCCCCCCAGGGTCCTGCTCTCCTGCCACGACGAGGCCTCCAAGTTGGTGCAGCTGCTGGGGTCGCCGGGCCGCGCGGGGCTGGGGCCCGAGGACTTCCGGCCCCTGCTGGAGGTCGGGGGGCGGGGTCAGGGGCTGGGGGCGGGGTCAGGGGCGGGGCCTGGGGCCGGGGGCGGGGTCAGGGCCGGGGGGCGGGGTCAGGGGCGGGGGCGGGGCCTGTGTCGGGGGCGGGTCAGGGACCGGGGGGCGGGGCCTGGGGGTAGGGGCGTTCCCCTGGGCGGGCCCGGGGTCAGGGGAGGGCTGGGGCCCGAGGACTTCTGGCCCCTGCTGGAGGTCGGGGCGCGGGGCCTGGGGCTGGGGGCGGGGTCAGGGGCTGGGGGCGGGGCTGGGGCCCGAGAACTTCCGGCCCCTGCTGGAGGTCAGGGGGGCGGGGCCTGGGGCGGGGCCTGTGCTTAGCTCCGCCCCTCACTTCCTGTCAATCCTGCGGCCCCTCCTCTGACCCCCTGACCCCTGACCCCGTGACCCCCGACCCCCAGGACGTGGTGGCCTCGCACCCCGGGCTCTCGTGCCTGACCCCGCCCCTCCCCTGACACCCTGACCTCCTGACCCCCGACCCCTGACCCCCCAGGACGTGGTGGCCTCGCACCCCGGGCTCTCGATCCTGAAGGAGGCGCCCGAGGTCCAGTCGCGCTACGTCGCCGCGGTGAGGGGCGGGGCCTGGGGCGGGGGGGGGAAGTGGGGACACGCCCACGGGGAAGACCCGCCCACTCCCTAAGACCCCGCCCATACCCCAGGCCACGCCCACACCTGGTAAAACATTTGGGGGCCATCATGGCTCAGCGTGACGGGCGGGCGGGGACTCGCCCACCCTGGAGGGTCACGCCCACTTTCTTAGACCACGCCCACATCTCTTGTCCCCGCCCACACCCAAGGCCACGCCCCCTCCTGATTCCCCGCCCTGACCCGACCGACTCCCCTGGGCCCCGCGCCCTCACCCCCATGTGACCCCCGTGTGACCCCCGTGTGACCCCACCGTGACCCCCTGTGACCCCTGTGACCCCCGTGTGACCCCCGTGTGACCCCCCCGTGACCCCCTCACCCCCGTGTGACCCCCCCGTGACCCCCTGTGATTCCCCTGTGACCCCCCGTGACCCCCATGACCCCTGTAACCCCCTGTGACCCCCCGTGACCCCCGTGACTCCCCCGTGACCCCCCCGCGAACCCCTGTGACCCCCGTGACCCCCGTGACCCCCGTGTGACCCCCGTGACCCCCCCGTGACCCCCCGTGACCTCCGTGACCCCCAGTGACCCCCTGTGACCCCCTGTCACCCCTCGTGGCCCCCTCACCCCCGTGTGACCCCCACCGTGACCCCCGTGACCCCCCATGACCCCCGTGACCCCCGTGTGACCCCCGTGTGATCCCCCCGTGACCCCGTGACCCCCCCCGTGACCCCCGTGACCCCCCCCGCGCCCCCGCAGGTCACCCAGCGCATCTTCTACACCGTGAACCGGTCCTGGTCGGGGCGGATCTCGTGCGCGGAGCTGAGGCGGAGCCGCTTCCTGCAGGTGGGGGCGGGGCCTGGGGGTCGGGGGCGTGGCCTGGAGTCGTGGGCGAGGTCAGGTAGCGTGGCCTGGGGGTCAGGGGCGTGGCCGGGGGTCAGGGGCGGGGCCTGGGGTATAGAGGGCGTGGCCTCGGGTAAAAAGGGCGGGGCCTGGGGCGGGGGGCGGGGCCGGGGTCAGGGGGCGGGGCCTGGGGGCGGGGGGCGGGGCCTGGGGTCAGGGGGTGGGGCCTCGGGAGGCGGGGGCGGGGCCTGGGGTATAGAGGATGTGGCCTTGGGTAAAAAGGGCGGGGCCTGGGTCGGGGGTCGGGGCCTGGGGATCAGGGGGGCGGGGCCTAGGGTCGGGGGCGGGGCCTGGGGTCGGGGGTCGGGGCCTGGGGTCCGGGGGCGGGTCCTGGGGTCAGGGGGCGGGGCCTGGGGTCAGGGTGGGTCCTGGGGTCAGGGGGCGGGGCCTGGGGTCAGGGTCGGGGCCTGGGTCAGGGTCGGGGCCTGAGGTCAGGGGGCGTAGCCCAACCTGGCCCGGATGACCGAGTTCTTCTCCTACGAGCACTGCCCCGGCCCCGCCCTTTTTCCCTGGGCCACGCCCTCTGTACCCCAGGCCACGCCCCCGGCCGTGTGGCCCCCCCCGAGGTGTGACCCCGCCCCCTGACCCCCCCGTGACCCCCCCAGGCCCTGGCCCGGCTGGAGGCGGAGCCCGACCTGGCCCGGATGACCGAGTTCTTCTCCTACGAGCACTTCTGCGTCATCGACTCCAAGTTCCGGGAGCTCGACCTCGACGGCGACCTTTTGATTGACGCGGACGACCTGGGGCGCTACGGCGACGGCGGTGAGGGCGGGGCCTGGGGAGGGGAGGGGGCGGGGCCTGGGGTGACCTCGACGGCGACCTCCTGATCGACGCGGGCGACCTGGGGCGCTACGGCGACGGCGGTGAGGGCGGGGCCCGGGGAGAGGGGAGGGGGCGGGGCCTGTGGGGAGGGGCAGGGCCTGGGCTCCTGTGGGCGGGGCTGGGCTCCCGTGGGCGTGGCCTGGGCTCCTGTGGGCGTGGCTGGGCTCCTGTGGGCGGGGCCTGGGCTCCTGTGGGCGTGGCCTAGGCTCCTGTGGGCGTGGCCTGGGCCCCCAGCCGCCAACCCCTCCCCCTACCCCCCCGGCAGCCATTTCCTCCAGGATGATTGACAGGATCTTCTCGGGCGCCGTGATGCGGTGAGTGGGGCGGGGCCCGTGGGCGGGGCGTGTCCGGTGGGCGTGTCCTCCCCTGCCCCGTCACTCACGGCTTCCCCCCCCCCCGGGGGTCGCAGGTCCCCGCCGGGCGGGCCGATGAGCTACGCGGACTTCGTGTGGTTCCTGCTGTCGGAGGAGGACAAGACCACGCCCACCAGGTGCGGGGGGGGGTGGGGGGCGGGGCCTGTGTGCAGGTGGGCGGGGCCTGCGCGTGGGGTGGGCGTGGCCTGCGCACAGGGTGGGCGTGGCCTGTGGGGAGAACTGAATATGCAAATGCGCTCATTAGCATATGCAAATGCGCCTGTCGTCCTGGCGCATAAGGAGGCCTGGTGGGGTCCATTAGCATAAAATTAGCATATTCATCAGGGGCGGGGCTGTGGGGAAAGTGGGCGGGGCTGTGAACGGGGCGGGGCCACGGCCGCCGAGACCGAGAACCATGGCAGTGGGCAGGGCCGTGGGAAAAAGGGCGTGGCCCTGGGAAAAAGGGCGTGGCCCTGGGAAAAAGGGCGTGGCCCTGGGAAAAAGGGCGTGGCCCTGGGAAAAAGGGCGTGGCCCTGGGAAAAAGGGCGTGGCCCTGGGAAAAAGGGCGTGGCCCGGGGAAAAAGGGCGGGGCCATTTTTCCCTTCTGTGCCGTGGGTGGGCGTGGCCTGCCCGGGTCCCCGCCCCACCTCCTTCCCATGACCCCGCCCCCACGCGGGGTTGGGCGGGGCCAGTGTCCGTGACCCCCGTGACCCCATGACCCCCGACCCCCAGCGCCGAGTACTGGTTCCGCTGCATGGACCTGCAGGGCCGCGGCGCCCTGGCGGGGTGGCGGGGCCTGTGCCCGTGACCCCCGTGACCCCCGTGACCCCCGTGACCCCCGACCCCCGACCCCCCGCAGTGCCGAGTACTGGTTCCGCTGCATGGACCTGCAGGGCCGCGGCGCCCTCGCGGGGCCCGAGCTCGAGTTCTTCCACGCGGAGCAGGCGCGGCGCCTGGCGGCCCGGGGCCTGGAGCCCATGACCCCGCGGGACTGCGTGTGCTGGGCGCTCGACCTGGTGCGGCCGCGCACGCCCGGTGAGTGTGGGGGGGTTCGCGGGGGGGTCACGGAGTCACGGGGTCACGGGTGAGCGTGCAGGGTCAGGGGTGAGTGTGCGGGGTCAGGGGTGAGCGTGTGGGGTCATGGGTGAGCGTCTGACCCCGTGACCCCGTCCTGACCCCTGTGACCCCGTCCTAACCCCCGTGACCCCATCCTTACCCTGTGACCCCAGGCTGACACCTCTGACCCCATCCTGACTCCTATGACCCTGTTCTGACCCCCGTGACCCCCGTGGCCCCGTCCTGACCTTCCGTGATCCTCCGTGACCCCCTGTGACCCCCGACCCCGCAGGCCGCATCACCCTCGGCGACCTCAAGCGCTCCGGCATGGCCGCCGTCTTCTTCGACGCCTTCTTCAGCCTGGAGAAGTTCCTGGCGCGCGAGGCCACGCCCACGGTGGGTGTGGCCTGAGGGGACCCCGCCCATCGCTCCTGGGCTCCGCCCACAACCCTGGGGCCCCGCCCACTGCGCCCCGGCCCCGCCCACTCCATTTCCTGTCTGTCATCTCCCTCTGTGTCTCTGATCTGTGTGTGGGGTGGGTGGGCGTGGCCTCTAGGGTGGGTGTGGCCTGGCTGACCACGCCCACAACCCCGGGGCCCCGCCCACTCCCGCCCCGGCCCTGCCGACCCCATTTTCTGTCCATCATCTCCCAATGTGTCTCTGATCTGTGTGTGGGGTGGGTGGGTGGGCGTGGCCTCTAGGGTGGGTGGGGCTTCTGGGGGACCCCGCCCATCGCTCCGGGGCCCCGCCCACACCGCCCCGGCCCACCCACTCCTGCCCCGGCCCCACCCACTCCATTTCCTGTCCGTCATCTCTCTCTGTGTCTCTGGTCTGTGTGTGAGGTGGGTGGGCGTGGCCTCTCGGGTGGGTGTGGCCTCGGTGACCCCGCCCATAATCCCGGGGCCACACCCACCTCGCCCCGGCCCCGCCCACGCCCGCCTAGGCCCCGCCCACACATCACGTGTCATTTTCCCTATGTCAAGTGTGTCTGGGGGTGGGCGTGGCTTCCTGGGTGGGTGTGGCCTGTGGAGGGACCCCGCCCATCACCACGGGACCCCGCCCCTAACCCTGGGTCCCCGCCCACATCCGCCCCAGCCACACCCACTCCATTTCCTGCCCATCATCTCTCTCTGTGTCTCTGGTCTGTGTGTGGGGTGGGTGGGCGTGGCCTCCGGGGTGGGTGTGGCCTGAAGGGGACCTGCCCATCGCCCTTCGCCCCGGGGCCCCGCCCACCCATCACCGGCCCCGCCCACACCCGCCCAGGCCCCGCCCACACATCACATGTCAATCTTTCTAGGTTTGTAAAGTGTATCGGGTTGGGCGTGGCCTCCTGAGTGGGTGTGGCCTGTGGGGACCCTGCCCATCGCCCTGGGGCCCCGCCCACTACCCCAGAGCCCCGCCCGCCCCGCCCCGGCCCCGCCCACACCTCCATCCCATGTCCGACATCTCCCTGTGCTTCAGTGAGCTGTGTCCCTGGGCGTGGGCGTGGCCGCCGGGGTGGGTGTGGCCTCCTGGGTGTGTGTGTTCTCCGAGGACCCCGCCCATCACCACTAGGCTCCGCCCATCCTCCCCGAGGCCCCGCCCAGTCATCTTGTGTTCATCATCACAGTGTGTCTCTGTCAGTGAATGGTGTCGTGGGGGGTGGGCGTGGCTTCTGGGGTGGGCGTGGCCTGCGGGGACCCCGCCCCTCACCACTAGGCCCCGCCCACCGGTCCTGGGCCCCGCCCACATCACCAAGCTGAGAACTGAATATGCAAACGTGCTCATTAGCATATACAAATGGGCCCTTCGCCCTGTGCTGGGCCTGCTCATCCGTCATTTGCATAATGAGGCCTGGTGGGGGCCATTAGCATAAAATTAGCATATTCCTCAGGGGGCGGGACTGTGGGGAGAGGGGCGGGACTGTGAATGGGGCCACAGCCACTGAGACTGAGAACCATGGTAATGGGCGTGGCCTTGGGAAAAAGGGCGGGGCCACGGTGACCACCCCCGCAGCGGCCCCGCCCACCAACCATTTTCTCTTCTGTGCCGTGGGTGGGCGTGGCCTGCCCCGGGTCCCCGCCCATCGTCTTACCCCTGACCCCGCCCTCCCCTGAACCCACCCCTGTCCACTGACACCACCCTCCCCTGACCCCAAGGCCCTGATCCCTCCTGGCCCCGCCCCTGACACCCCCCTCCATGGCCCCAGCCTGACCCGCCCCCTTCTCCCAGGCCCCGGATGACCCCGCCACCCCTCACCCTGGGCGGCATTCGCGCCGCGGAGTTCGAGTTCCTGGCGGCCGAGGAGGCGGAGGCGGCGGGGGAGCCATGGGGGGACGAGGAGGAGGGGTGAGTCGGGGTCGGGGGCGGGGCTGGGGTCACAGGGGTCAGAGGTGGGTCCTAGGTCCAACAAGGGGTCAGTCGGGGTTGGGGGGCGGGGCCGGTGTTCACGGGTTTCACAGGGTGGTCAGGGGGTGGGGCCTGTGGGGACGACGACGGGTGAGTAGGGGTCGGGGTCGGGGTGGAGGGTCAGGGGGCGGGGCTTGGGGGTCACGGGGCCCCTGGGGTGACGGTGACCGTGACGGGTGGGTCAGGGGGCGGGACTTCCTGTTCTCCCGATCTCTGCCGAGTTTGGTGCGCAGCGAGGGGGGCGGGGTTTGGCGGCCTGGCCCCGCCCCCGTCTGACCCCGCCCCCGCCCCCGCCCCTAGGCCGGACCCCGCCCGCGCCCCCGCCGACCCTGGCCGGACCCCGGAGTGGGGGCACCGCCGACTTCTTCCTGTGCGACAGTGACGACAGCGACAGCGAGAGCGACAGCGACGTGGGTGACCTCTGACCTGTGACCCCGGGGTCCGCGGGGACCCAGACGCCCCGCCCCGCCCCGGACGCCCATGTGCACACGCGTGTGTCCATCATGGCCGCTGCCACCCCCTCCCACCTTTGTATTTTTGAATAAAGTTTCTGAGGTTTTCACCCTGGCCCCTGCGCCGTCTCGGGGTCGCGCGTGAGGTCACGGGGTCGCTAGGTCCCGCCCCTTCTGTCCCCTTCCCCGCTGCTCCGCCCCTCTACGTGTAGCTCCACCCCGTGATTCGGGTCTCAGCCAGGGTGGCCGTGGCCCCGCCCTTTTTCCCACAGCCACGCCCACTCCCCCCATAGCCCTGCCCTTTCCCCAGCCTGATCCTGATGAATACGCAAATTTATGCTAATGACCGAGGCGGAGCCCCAGCAACGGAGGATGGGCTCATTTGCATATGATAACGAGCGCATTTGCATATTAAAACGCCCAGGCCCCTGCCTCCCCCCTGGCCTCACGCCAAGGGATATATGCTAATTTATGCTAACGAGCCCGGATATGGACCCTGCTATGCTAATAAGCGCTGCTCCTGGGGTCGCAGGCCTCATTTGCATACGTGAGCGGCATCATTTGCATACGCAGATGGGGGCTCCGCGAGACAACTTTGTCCTATTGGTTCGGTTGGGTGGCGGTGTATGCTAATGAGCACATTTGCATATCTAAATCCCTGATTTGCAAGTGAAGGCCTCCAAGCTTCAGCATAAGGACATAGGTAGCCATTTGCATATGCTAATAAGCACATTTTCATATGCAAATCCCCACACTGTGGTTTCTGCTGTGACTTGTTCTGCCGGATATGCTAATTTTATGCAAATGGGGCCCAGCACAGACCCAGATATGCAAATGACAGCTTGCAAGACCCAGCATGATGATGCAGGAGTCCATTTGCATATGGTAATGAGGTCGTTTGCAGATTCAAAACCCTGCAATGTGGTCTTTCAGTTCCATCTCCTGACGAGTATGCTAATTTTATGGTAATGAGCCCGGACATGGACCCCCAGTATTCAAATGAACGCTGCTCAGCACTGCATAAGGAGGAAGAAAGCCATTTGCATATGCTAATGAGGACATTAGCTTATTCAAATCCCCACAATATGTTTGTCGTAACTTGTCCTTACGAATATGCTAATTTTATGCTAATGGGGCCGGACACGGATCCCGTTATGCAAATGAAGGCTGCCAAGCCCCAGCAGGAGAACAAGATAGTCATTTGCATATGCGGAAGCATGCGAGGCATGTTTTGCATATGCTAATGAGGCAATCTGCATATCCACACTCCTTCCTGAGGGATATGCTAATTCCATGCTAATCAGGAGCCTGTGACGTCACTCCCGGGTGGCTTGCCCAGATCTCATCCTGAGGAATATGCAAATCCCATGATAATGAGCTCAGCAAGGCTCCTGCTGTGCCACATCCTGGACATTTGCATATGCAAATGAGGGCAGTGAACGGAATGCCCCAAATATGCTAATTCCATGCTAATCAAGGTGGTCAGCTCCTGCCCTGTTTCTCACATGCTAATGAGGTCATTTGCATGTACCCACCCTCCCCGCTGCCGCCTTCCTGGGAGATATTCTAATTTTATGCTAATAACCCCCCCCCCCCCCCCCCATGCTCTATGGCCGTAGGAAGCTCTCATTTGCATTTGCAAATGTCCAAGATGTAGCAAGTTAGACCGTAGCAAAGCTCATTAGCATGTAATTAGCATATTCTGGGCGCCTCCCCACCCTGACCTCATCCTGACGAATATGCTAACGTCATTTGCATATGCTAATGATGACGTGTTCAAAGCCCATGGCGGCATCCAAGCCCTACTTTGCATATGCTAATGAGGCGATCTGCATATCCACACCCTCTCCTCGGAGATATGCTAATTCCGTGCTAATCAGGAGCCAGTGAGTCACTCTGGTAGGCTAATGAAGTCATTTGCATATTCAGATTCTTCCCCCAGGCCTAAGCCTCTGCCATGACCTCATCATGATGAATATTCAAATTGTATGTTAATCAGCTGGGCTCGGCTCCATCTGTCCCACACCGTGGCCATTTGCATATGCAAATGAGCTCATCCAAACACCAACTGAAAGCCCTGAATATGCAAATCCCATGCTAATCACTTTGGCTAGACTCTGGGCATCGCTGTCCACCATTTGCATATGCAAATGAGGGCCTCCCAAGACCGGTGGAATGCGCCAAATATGTTAATTCCATGCTAATCGGCTGGGTCAGCGCGGTCATATGCTAATGAGGTCTTTGCATGGCCCCGCCCTCCCCGCTTGGCACTGACACGCGATATCAAGAGACCCCTGACCTCACCTCACCTCACCACCAAGGGCTTGTCTGGGCGGGGTCGTGGGGT
Organism: Peromyscus leucopus; assembly: GCF_004664715.2. NCBI lineage: Eukaryota > Metazoa > Chordata > Mammalia > Rodentia > Cricetidae > Peromyscus > Peromyscus leucopus. The sequence continues at coordinate 3,431,517 of NC_051083.1, forward strand.
CACACATCAGGTCACATGTGATTGACACACGACGTCACGGGATTGACACGTGATGTCACGTGATTGACATGTGACGCCCAACCTGACCTCACCCCAACGTGTCACCTAGAGGTGGGGTCGCCAGGTCGTGGGGTCACGCGTGAGGTCACGTGTGCGCACGACACAGGACGCTGGTTCTGCCCACACGTGACACAGTTGTGAGCCAGGCCCCGCCCCACGGCCCCGCCCCCTGTCTGGCTTCTCAGTTAGGGTGACCCTGGCCCCGCCCCTTTCCCCACGGCCCCCGCCCCCTGTTCCGGGTCGCAGGGAGGATGGTCGTGGCCCCGCCCCTTCCCATGGTTCCGCCCCTTACTCTAGCCCCGCCTACTACCTGGGTTGTCAGTCAAGTGACTGTTGCCCCGGGCCTGTTCCCCAGCCTGGTCCTGATGAATAGGCTAATTTTATGCTAATGAGCACCGGCAAGACCTAATTATGCAAACGACCGATGCAGAGCCCCAACAGGAGGAAAATTGGCTCATTTGCATATGGTAATGAGCGGGTTTGCATATTCAGACATCTCAACTCCTGCCTTCCCCCATGGCCTCCTGCTGAGGGATATGCTAATTTTATGCTAATGAGCCCGGTCTCTGTCACCAGTATGCTAATGAGCGCCGCTCTGGGGGAAGCAGACCACATTTGCATACGTGAGCGGCGTCATTTGCATAGGCAGCGGGGGCACCCCGTGACCACTTCCCCCTCCCAGGTTTAGTGGGCGCCTGCTTATGCTAATGAGTACATTTGCATATTCAAATCCCTGTCATCCAAATGAACGCTGCCACGCCCCAGCATGAGAACCGAGACATCGATTTGCATATGCTGATGAGGGTGTTTGCATGTTCAAATCCCCACCATGCGGTCTTCGCCGTGACTTGTCCTGATTAATATTATAATTTTATGCTAATGGGCGCCGGCAAGGACCCCGTTATGCAAATGCGTTCTGCCAAGCCCAAGCATGAGAGTGCAGGCAGCCATTTGCATAGGCTAATGATCACGCTAGCATATTCAAATCCCCACGCTCAGGTGTCCGCCATGACCTCGTCCTGATGAATATGCTAATTTCATGGTAATGGGCGGCGAAATGGACGACGTCATGCAGATGACCGGTGCGCAGGCCAGATGTCATAACGCGGGACGTGCAAATCCCATGCTAATGAGCTCGGCTAGACTCCGGCTGTGCCACATCCATGGCGTTTGCATATGCAAATCACATGCTAATCAGTACAGTCAGCCCCGGTCTTGTCAATGTCCGTGTTTTGCATATGTTAATGAGCTGTTTTGCATGGCCCCGCCCTCCCCACTCGGGATATGCTAATTTTATGCAAATCCCTAGATCCATTCTCCATCCGGGCGTGCCAGGTACAGGTGTGTGTGCCATGGGACACGCACGTGTAAACTCCATGCGCAGATACAGTTTTGAACATGTTCCACGCGTGCAAAAGACATAGGCGGGACACGCACGGGACACGTGTGCACACAACAGGCACTTGCATATCTACACGTGTCACACGTGTGTGAAAACCAGGCGGACCCAACACACGCGTGCACACGACACCTGGTCACACACGAGACCTGTGTACGCACGACTCCCAGACCCGCGGCACCCGGGTCCACACCACACGCAGACTCTCATGCGTGCGCACGACACGCAGACCCACGGACACGCGTGATCAACTCATGGGCCTACGACAGGTTCCCAGTCACACGCGTGTGCACCGCAGGCGTGGGAGGTCACGGAACCATGGGCCCCTGTGGCATGACCGTGCGTGTGACTCCGTGTCCCGTGTGCCCCCCTCACCCCGCACACGCACACGCATGACCCACCTGAACAGCCATCAAACCCGGTGACGACCTGGGACCTCTCGGGTCGCGGGGCCGCGAGGAACCAGACGAGTCCCAGCACCAGGGCGAAGGCCTCATTTGCATATGCTAACGAGCGCGTTTGCATATCCAAACGCCCCAAATCCTGCCGTCCTCATGACCTCATCCTGAGGGACATGCTAATTTCATGCAAATGACCTCTGCTCTGGGGGAAGCAGACCCCATTTGCATACGTGGCCGGCCTCATTTGCATATGTGAGCGGCGTCATTTGCATACGCACCCGCGGCCTCCGCGAGGCAGCTTCGCCCTCACCGGTTGGGCGTCGGTGCATGCTAATGAGCGCATTTGCATATGCAAATCCCCACCCTGCAAAACAACATCGCCCATCCCCAGCATGAGGACGCAGACGGCCATTTGCATGTATGCTAATGAGGACATCTGCATATTCAAGTCCCCACCATGCGGGCTTCCCCGTGACCTCGACCTGACGTGGGACTGACCATGTGACCGCGCGTGCGATAAGCGTGTGACGGATCGCGAGACTGAGTGTGTGACAAAGCGTGTGCTAAGCATGATCGAGTGTGTGACCGTGCGTGTGTCCGCGCATGCGCTAAGCGTGTGACTGAGCGTGAGAGCAAGCGTGTGTGCTCACGTGTGTGAGTTTGTGAGTTCCCGTGTGCGAGTTCCACATGTTTTCCTGTGTCTCCCTGTGTTTGTAGCCGCGTGTGCGTGCGTGGTCTTAGGTGTGTGTCCACGCGCGGCCGTGCGTGTGCAAGAGAGATTTCCTCACGTGTGCACCTGCGTTTACACGTGTAAGTGTGTGTTTTTAGGTGTGTGATGTTTACACGTGTGCGTGTGTGTTAGGGTTACAGGTGCGTGCGGTGCGTGTGCCCGTGCGCGTGTGCGGTGTCACACGCGTGTCTGCGCCCACGCGCAGTCTCCACACCTGGGTGCATGCGAGTGCACACGTGGGCCTATGCACGTCCGTCTCCCACGTGAGCGTGCACGTGCGTGTGTGCGCGTGTGCGTGTGAGATCCCGGGAGTGCAGCGCGGCCACAGGAAGCGGCCTGGACTGGGCAGGAAGTGGCGTCGTCACGAGGTACAATGCACACGTCACAGTTGTGTCACGCTAACACGCATGTGCGGTACGGCCCCGCCCTTTTTTCCATAGCCCCGCCCCTTCCCATGGCCCCGCCCCTTTTCCCACAGCCACCCACTCCCTTGGTTGTCCGTCAAGTGACCGTGGCCCCGCCCCTCTCCCCACAGTCAGGTCCCGATGATTATGCTAATTTTATGGTAATGGGCCTAATTATGAAAACGATCGTCGTGGAGCCCCATGGAGGAGCCTGAAGGGCTCATTTACATATGCTAATGAGCACATTTGCATATTCAGCAGCCCCGACTCCTGCCTTCCCCTGGCCTCATGCCGAGGATATGCTAATTTTATGCTAATGAGCCCGGGCACGGACACCGCTATGCTAATGAGCACTGCTCCGGGGACGCAGACCACATTTGCATACGTGAGCGGCGTCATTAGCATACGTAGGGGGAGCTCTGCGTGAAAACTCCGCCCTCCCGGGTCGATTGGGCTCCTGTGTATGCAAATGAGGACATTTGCATATTCAAATCCCCGTCATACGAATGAAGGCTCCCGAGCCCTAGCATAAGGAGGAAGACAGCCATTTGCATATGCTGATGAGCACATTTGCATATTCAAATCCCCACAATGTGGTCTTCTCCCGTGACTTGTCGTGTATATGCTAATTTTATGCTAATGCGCCACGATAAGGAGAGCATTATGCAAATGAAGCCTGCCAGCCCCAGCATGAAAGCACAGTCATTTGCATATGCTAATGAGGAAGTTTGCATATCCAAATCCCCACAATGCATTCTTCACCGTGAGTTGTTGTGACGAATATGCTAATTTTATGGTAATAGGCGGCGACGTCATGCAAATGACCGCTGCGCAGCCCGGCCCTGGGGACGAGGAACGGCGTCAGAGTCATTTGCATATGCTAATGAGGCGATCTGCGTACCCAGACCTCGCCCTGAGGGATATGCTAATTCCATGCTAATCAGGAGCCCCTGACCCACACTCCGGACTGCTAATGAGGTCATTTGCATATTCAGATTCCCGCAGGCCCGAGCCTCTGACCTGACCTCGTCATGGGAAATATGCAAATTGCATGCTAATCAGCCCAGCTAGGCTCTATCTATCTGTGCCACACCTTGGCCATTTGCATATGCAAATGAGGGCATCCAAACAGCAACTGAAAGTCCTGAATATGCAAATCCTATGCTAATCACCTTGTCTAGGCTCTGGGCATGACTATCCACCATTTGCATATGCAAATGAGGGCCTTCCAATGACGGCGAACCCACCAGATATGCTAATTCCATGCTAATCAGCTGGGTCTTTGCATGGCCCCGCCCATCCCGCTTGGCACTGACACATGACTTCAAGAGACCAACACGTGACCCCTGACCTCACCTCACCACCAAAGAAGGCCTGTCTGGGCGGGGTCGCGGGGTCGCACATCTGGTCACATGTGATTGACACGCGACGTTACGGGATTGACACGTGATGTCACGTGATTGACATGTGACCCCCAACCTGACCTCGCCCCATCGTGTCACCGAGAGGTGGGGTCGCGGGGTCGTGGGGTCACGCGTGAGGTCACGTGTGCGCACAACACGGGACGTTGGTTCCTGCGCACACGTGACACAGTGGTGAGCCAGGCCCCGCCCCTTCGGTCCCCTTCCCCACGGCCCCGCCCCCTGGCTCAGTTCTCAGCCAGGACGGTCGTGGCCCCGCCCCTCTCCCCACAGCCCCGCCTACTACCTGGGTTGTCAGTCAGGTGACCGGGGCCCCGCCCTTCTCCCCGAAGGCAGGTCCCGAGGAATATGCTAATTTTATGCTAATGGGCCTGATTATGCCAACGACCGACGCGGAGCCCCAAGCGGGAGGGCTATTCGCACATTTGCATATGCTAATGACCGCGTTTGCATATTCAGATGTCCCGACTCCTGCCTTCCCCCTGACTCATCCTGACGAATATGCTAATTTATGCTAATGAGTCCGGACACGGTCACCGCTATGCTACGCCAATGAGGCGATCTATCCAGACCCCGGCTAATCGGGAGCCCGTGACATCACTCCCTTCTGCTAATGAGGTCATTTGCATATTCAGATTCCCCCAGGCCCGAGCCTCTGCCGAGACCTCATCACAAGAAATATGCAAATGTCATGCTAATCAGCCTGGCTAGGCTCCACACCCTGGGCACTTGCATATGCAAATGAGGGCGTCCAAACACCGATTGAACACCACAAATATGCTAATTCCATGCTAATCAGCTTGGTCAGTCCCGACCACAGCAGGGCATAGTTTTGCATATGCTAATGAGGTCATTTGCATGTCCCCGCCCTCCCTTCTTGGAAAATGTTAATTTTATGCTAATCACAGCCCTCCCACAGATGACACACAAGGGACACGCACGGGACACGTGTGTCTACACGTGTTACACGGGTGTGAAAAACACGCAGACCCAACACACGCGTGCACACGACACGAGGTCACACACGAGACCCGCGTACGCACGACTCCCAGACCCGCGGGACCCGGGTCCACACCACACGCGGACTCTGACACACGTGTGCGCACGACATGCGGACCCACGGACACACGTGCTCAACTCATGGGCCTACGACAGCTTCCCAGTCACACGCATGTGGAATGCGTGTGTGTTAGGTCACGGAACTCTGGGCCCCTGTGGCGTGACCCTGCGTGTGACTCCGTGTTCCGTGTCCCTCCTCCCCCCACACACGCACACGCATGACCCACCTGAGCAGCCGTCGAGCCCGGCAACGACCTGTGACCTTGGGGGTCGTGGGGTCACGAGGATCCAGATGCCCCGCCCCGGCTGCCCGTGTGCACGCGTGTGTTTGTGTGTGCGACGCCCGGGCCGTTCCTGCCACGGTGTTTATTGTTCTCCGGCCTCAGCCATGTGTGTGTGTGTGTTGGGCCCCGGGGCACACGCGTGTGTCATGGATTCCATCATGCGTTTGTCCATCACGGCTGCCGTCGTGAGTTCACACGCATGTGTCATGGACTCCATCCCGTGTGCACAAATGTGTGTCTGTTATGGCCGCCGTCCTGCATGCACACGTGTGTGTCTCGGCGTTTCCCGTGTGCACAAATGGGTGTCATGGACTCCCGCCCATTGCACACGCGTGTGTCCGTCATGGTCGCAGCTTTTCTGGCGCACGTGTGTGTCATGGACAACATCCCGTGTGCACACGCGTGTCTCCACCATGGCTAACATCCTGCGTGCACACGCGTGTGTCCATCATGCCCCCCCCGTGCACACGCGTGTGCCCCGTCCCCCCCCTCGTTTGTATTTTTGAATAAATTTTCTGAGGTTTTCACGCCGATCCCGCCCGTCACGAGGTCGCGCGTGAGGTCACGGGGGCGCCGGGCCCCGCCCCTTCCGTCCCCTCTACACGTAGACCCCATTTGCATACGTGAGCGGCCTCATTTGCATACGCCGTCGGGGCCTCCCAGAGACAACTTCGTGGATTGGTTGGGCATCTGCGCATGCTAATGAGCACATTTGCATATTCCAAACCCTGGTATGCAAATGAGGGCCCCCAAGTCCCAGCCCGAGGACACAGAAGGCATTTGCATATGCTAATGAGGGCGTTTGCATATCCAAACCCCCACAACGCGGTTTTCCCCATGGCTTTCCCTCATGGATATGCTAATTTTATGCAAATGAGTCCCGACGGGGCTTCATAATGCAAATGACCGGTGCGGAGCCCCAGCAGGAGGGCGAAAAAGGCCTCATTTGTATATGCTAATGAGCGCATTTGCATATTCAAACGCCCCAAATCCTGCCGTCCTCATGACCTCATCCTGAGGGACATGCTAATTTCATGCAAATGACCTCTGCTCTGGGGGAAGCTGACCCCATTTGCATACGTGGCCGGCCTCATCTGCATATGTGAGCGGTGTCACTTGCATACGCACCCGGGGCCTCCGCGAGGCAGCTTCGCCTTCACCGGTTGGGCGTCGGTGCATGCTAATGAGCGCATTTGCATATGCAAATCCCCGCCCTGCAAAACAACATCGCCCATCCCCAGCATGAGGATGCAGACGGCCATTTGCATGTATGCTAATGAGGATATCTGCATATTCAACTCCCCACCATGCGGGCTTCCCCGTGACCTCGTCCTGACGTGGGACTGACCATGTGACCGCGCGCGCGTGCGATAAGCTTGTGACCGAGCGCGAGACCGAGTGTGTGACCAAGCGTGTGACCAAGCATGTGTCCGCGCATGCGCTAAGCATGTGACTGAGCGTGAGAGCGAGCGTGTGTGCTCACGTGTGTGAGTTTGCGAGTTCCCGTGTGCGAGTTCCACACGTTTTCCTGGGTCTCCCTGTGTTTGTAGCCGCGTGTGCGTGCGTGCGTGGTCTTAGGTGTGTGAGCGGTCGCCCGTGTCCACGCGTGGCCGTGCGTGTGCAAGGGTGTTTCCCCAGCGTGTGCGTCTGCGCTTACACGTGTGCGTGTGTGTTTTTAGGTGTGTGATGTTTACACGTGTGCGTGTGTGTTAGGGTTACTACATTTGCATACGTGAGCGGCGTCATTTGCATACACAAACTGGGGGCACCGCGAAAAATCTTTATCCTTGCAGGTTGGTTGGGCGGCAGTGTATGCTAATGAGCACATTAGCATATCCAAAACCCTGATATGCAAATGAAGGCCTCCAAGCTTCCGCAGGAGAACGACATCCATTTGCATATGCTAATAAGCACATTTTCATATGCAAATCTCCACAATGTGGTTTTTGCTGTGACTTGTCCTGCTGAATATGCTAATTTTATGCTAATGGAGCCCAACATATACCCGGTTATGCAAATGAAAGCTTCCAAGCCCCAGCATGAGAATTCAAACGCCATTTTCATATGCTAATGAGGTCGTTTGCATATTCAAAACCCTAAAATGTGTTTCTTGAGACTTGTCCTGACCAATATGCTAATTTCATGCTAATGCGCCGGATACCGAGCCCGTTATGCAAATGAATTCTGCCAATCTCCAGCATGAGACGCAGACAGCCAATCCATATGCTAATGAGAACATTTGCATATTCAAATCCCCACACTGAGGCGCTCGCCCTGACCGCATCCTGATGAATATGATAATTTTATGGTAATGTGGGGCGGCACGGGCGACGTCATGCAAATGAGCGCTGTGCTGCCCGGCCCCGCCCTGGGGACCAGGAATGGCGTCGGCATCATTTACATATGCTAATGACTCAGTCTGCGCAGCCCACGGCGGCACCCGAGGCTTACTTTGCATATGCTAATGAGGCGATCTGCATATCCAGACCCCGTCCTGTGGGATATGCTAATTCCATGCTAATCAGGAGCCCCTGACCGACACTCCGGTCAGCGATGAAGTCATTTGCATATTCAGATCCTTCCCCCAGGCCTCTGTCGTGACCTCATCGTGATGAATATGCAAATCCCATGGTAATCAGCACGGCTCGGCTCCGTCTGTGTCACACCCTGGGCATTAGCATATGCAAATGAGGGCGTCCCGAGGCTGGTGGAAAGCCCCAAATATGCTAATTCCATTCTAATCAGCTCGGTCCCCTCCCGACACTGTGCACTCACCTGTGCTTAGTGAGCGTGTGACTGGGCGTGTTTGTCATGGACACCTATTTGCGTGCACACGCGTGTGTCCATCATGGCCGCCATCCTACGTGCACACGTGTCATGGCCACTGTCCTGTGTGCACACACGTGTGTCTGTCATGGTTGCCGTTTTCTCTTGCACATGCGTGTGTCTTGGCATTTTCTGTGTGGACAAATGTGTCCGTCATGGCCACCATCCCGTGTGCATATGTGTGTGTTTCCGCCCCCCCCACGTTTGTATTTTGAATAAAGTTTCTGAGGTTTTCAGGCCGCCACGAGGTCATGTGTGAGGTCACGGGGGCGCCAGGCCCCGCCCCTTCTGTCTCCTCTACACGTAGTTCCGCCCCCTGCCCCGGTTCCCAGCCATGGTGACCGTGGCCACGCCCTTTTTCCCACAGCCACGCCCACTGCCCTGGTTCTCAGTCTCAGTGGCCGTGGCCCCGCCCCTCTCCCCACAGCCCCGCCCCTTTCCCCAGCCTGGTTCTGGTAAATATGCTAATTTTATGCTAATGGGCCCCAAAAAGTCTTCAATATGCAAATGACTGAAGCAGAACCCCAGCACCAGGACGAAGGGTTCATTTGCATATGCTAATGTATGCGTTTGCATATTCAAACGCCCTTACTCTGGGGTTCTGGGGACAAGGACCGGCGCTGATGTCATTTGCATATGCTAATGACGACTGCGTACCCCGACCCCGTCCTGGCGAATATGCTAATCCCATGCTAATCAGGAGCCCATAACGTCACTCCGGTCTGCTAATGAGGTCATTTGCATATTCAGATTCTTCCCCCAGGCCCGAGCCTCTGCCCTGACCTCATCAGGGGAAATATGCAAATCACATGCTAAACAGCTTGGCTAGGCTCACGCTGTGCCACAACCTGAGCATTTGCATATGCAAATGAGGGCATCCCAATGCCAGCGCAATGCCTGGAATATGCTAATTCCATGCTAATGAGGTCAGCTATGCTCTAGCTTGCTATATCTTGGACATTTGCATATGCAAATGAGGGCATCCCTTGGGCGGCGCTGCGCCCCAAATATGCTAATTTCGTGCTAATCAGCAGGGCAACCCTGGTCACGGCCTCGGCCCCATTTTCGCCTATGCTAATGAGGTCATTTGCATGGCCCCGCCCTCCCCTGAAGCCTTCCTGGGGATATGCTAATTTTATGCTAATCACACCCCCGCCACGCTCCCTAGATCTGGTTTCCACTCGTAGCCCCGCCCCTCTCCCTGGACCCCGTCCCCGATGCCTGGGCCCCCGTTGCATGACCCTGCGTGTGACTCAGTGTACCGTGTGCCTCCTCCCCCTGCACACGCACACGCGTGACACACATGAGCAGCCGAGCACGGGGATGACCTGTGACCTCGGGGGTCACGGGGCCGCGAGGACCCAAATGCCCCGCCCCAGCCCGGCCACCCGTGTGCTCGCGTGTGTTTGTGTGTGCGACGCCCGGGCCGTTCCCACCACGGTGTTTATTGTTCTCGGCCAAGGCCGCGTGCGAGTGGGGCCCCTGGGCACACGCGTGTGTCATGGAGTCCATCATGGCTGCCATCCTGAGTTCACACGCGTGTGTCATGTACTCCATCCCGTGTGCACACACGTGTGTCTGTCCCGGCCCCTGGCCTGCGTGCACACGCGTGTGTCTCGGCGTTTCCCGTGTGCACAAATGGGTGTCATGGACTCCCTCCCATTGCACACGCGTGTGTCCGTCATGGTCGCAGCTTTTCTGGCGCACGTGTGTGTCATGGACAACATCCCATTGCACACGCGTTTCTCCACCATGGCTACCGTCCCATGTGCACACGCGTGTGTCGCATGTGTCTGGGCGTTTCCCAAGTGCACATGCATGTGTCATGGCCGCCGTCCCCGTGCACACGCGTGTGCCCCGTCCCCCCTCCCCAGCCATTTGTATTTAAATAGAGTTTCTGAGGTTTTCCTCTGATGAATATGCTAATTTTATGCTAATGGGCCCCACACGGCCTCATTATGCCAATGACGGATGCGGAGCCCCAGCAACGGGACGGCGGCTCATTTGCATATGATAATGAGCGCGTCTGCATACGCAAATGCCCGAATCCCGCCTCCCCCATGGCCTCATGCTGAGGGATATGCTAATTTATGCTAATGAGCGTCGCTCCAGGGGACGCAGACACCATTTGCATACGCAGCGGGGGCTCTGAGACAACTTCACCCTTGCAGGTGGGTTGGGCGTCGGCGTATGCTAATGAGGACATTTGCATATTCAAATCCCCGCTGTGCAAACGACAGCCATTTGCATATGCTAATGAGGGCGTCTGCATTCAAAATCCCCACAATGCCTTCTTCACCATGAGTTGTGACGAATATGCTAATTTTATGCTAATGCGCCCGATACAGACCCCGTTATGCAAATGAATCTTGCCAAGACCCAGCAGGAGAACGTAGACAGCCACTGCGCATGCTAATGAGAACATTTGCATATTCGATTCCCCACACTCAGGAGTTCGCCGTGACCTCATCATGACGAATATGCTAATTTTATGGTAATGGGCGGCGACGTCATGCAAATGACCGCTGCGCAGCCCGGCCCTGGGGACCAGGAAAAGCGTCAGAGTCATTTGCATATGCTAATGACAATGTCTGTGCACTCCCACTGCAAGGTCTGGGGCCCTGTTTTGCATATGCTAATGAGGCGATCTGCGTACCCAGACCTCGCCCTGAGGGATATGCTAATTCCATGCTAATCAGGAGCCCGGGACGACACTCCGGCCTGCTAATGAGGTCATTTGCATATTCAGATTCCTGCAGGCCGGAGCCTCTGACCTGACCTCCTCATGGGAAATATGCAAATTGCATGCTAATCAGCCCAGCTAGGCTCTATCTGTGCCACACCTTGGCCATTTGCATATGCAAATGAGGGCATCCAAACACCAATTGAAAGCCCTGAATATGCAAATCCCATGCTAATCACCTTGTCTAGGCTCTGGGCACATCTGTCTACCATTTGCATATGCAAATGAGGACCTCCCAAGGACGGAGGAACCCACCAGATATGCTAATTCCTTGCTAATCCGCGGGGTCGGTCCCGGTCATATGCTAATGAGGTCTTTGCATGGCCCCGCCCTCCCCGCTTGGCACTGACACGTGACATCAAGATCTAATTTATGCTAATGGGTCCTGGCTAGGCCTAATTATGCAAACGATCGACGGGGAGACCCAGGCAGGAGGTCGATGGGCTCGTTTGCATATGCTAATGAGCGCGTTTGCATATTCACACGCCCAGACCCCTGCCTTCCCCAGGGCCTCATCCGGAGAGATATGCTAATGTTATGCTAATGAGTTGGACGCGCGGCTATGCTAATGACCGCGGTTGAAGACCCCATTTGCATAGGTGAGAGGCGTCATTTGCATATGCAGACGGGGGGCTCTTCGCTGGTTGGTTGGGCAGCTGCATATGCTAATGAGGGGATTTGCATAATCAAACCCACGCTATGCAAATGAAGGCTCCGGAGCCTACGCCAAAGGACGGAGAAGCCATTTGCATATGCTAACGAGCACATTTGCATATTCAAATCCCCACAAAGCCGTCTTTCCCGTGACCTCATCCTGATGGATATGCTAATTCCATGCTAATGACTCCGAAACGGACCCTACTATGCAAATGAATGGGGCCAAGCCCCAGCATGAGAACCGAGACTACCATTTGCATATGCTAATGGGGGCTCTTGCATATTCAAATCCCCACACCCAGGTGTCCGTCGTGATCTCAGGCTCATGAATATGCTAATTTTATGGTAATCGTGGGCATGCAAATGACCGATGCGCGGCCCCACCCTTGGGACGAGGAATATCCGCGTCATTTGCATATGCTAATAAGGACGACTGGGCACACCCATGACAGCATCCACAACCTACTTTGCGTATGCTAATGAGGCGATCTACATATCCAGACCCCGGCCTGAGCGATATGCTAATTCCATGCTAATCAGGAGCCCGTGACGTCACTCCTGTCTGCTCATGAGGTCATTTGCATATTCAGATTCCCTCACCCCCCTCCCCCCGCCCGGGGGCTGAGCCTCTGCCGTGACCTCAGCACGAGGAATATGCAAATCCTATGCTAACGAGCTCGGAATATGCAAATCCCACGCTATTGAGCTCGGAATATGCAAATTCCATGCTAATTAGCTCGGAATATGTAAATCCCATGCTAATGAGCTTGGAACATGCAAATGAGCCCGGAATATGCAAACCCCATGCTAATGAGCTCGGAATATGCAAATCCCATGCTAATGAGCTCGGACGTGCCGGACGCACGCACGCACGCACGCGCCCGTCACCCTCACCCGCGCACGCACACGTGAAAACGCCGACGCACAAACAAACGAAAATCCACAGGGAGATGATGGACAGGGGATGGGTGGGCGGGGCCGAGCATGAGTGGGCGGGGCCCCGGAGCTATGGGCGGGGTCCCCAGAAGCCACACCCACACCCAGGATGCCACGCCCACCCCAGACACACTTACAGACATAGGAAGATTGATTTGTGCCGTACGGGCGGGGCCTGGGCGGGTGATGGGCGGGGCCGAGCATGAGTGGGCGGGGCCGGGGATGGGCGGGGTCCCCAGAAGCCACACCCACACCCAGGAGGCCACGCCCACCCCAGACACACAGACATAGGAAGACTGACATGTGTGATGTGTGGGTGGGGGCTGGGCAGGTGATGGGCGGGGCCCGGGGCGGTGGGCGGGGCCCCGGAGGGATGGGCGGGGCCCCGGAGCGATGGGCGGGGTCACCGCTGGCCACACCCACCCAGGAGGCCACGCCCACCCCAGACACACTCACAGACATAGGAATGATGTGTGGGCAGGGCCTGGGTGGGTGATGGGCGGGGCCCCCAGGGCGGTGGGCGGGGCCCTGGATCAATGGGCGGGTTCCCCTTAGGCCACACCCACCCTAGAGGCCACGCCCACCCACCTCACGCACAGAGATCAGAGACACAGAGGGAGATGACGGACAGGGGACAGGGTGGGAGGGCCTGGGCTGGGCATGGGCGGGGTCCACGGGCGATGGGCGTGGCTTGGGCCGTTGTGGGCGTGGTTCCCCAGGCCACACCCACCCAGGAGGCCACACCCGCCCACCCCACACACAGACCAGAGACACAGAGGGAGATGACAGACTGGGGACAGGGTGGGCGTGGCCGAGGCGACGTGGGCGGGGTCGGGGTTGTGGGCGGGGTCCCCCACAGGCCACACCCACCATGGGCGTGGCCTCGCGCGCCAGGAACTTCTCCAGGCTGAAGAAGGCGTTGAAGAAGACGGCGGCCATGCCGGAGCGCTTGAGGTCGCCGAGGGTGATGCGGCCTGCGGGGTCGGGTTCACGGGGGTCAGGGCGGGGTCACGGGAGTCACGGGGGTCAGGATGGGGTCACGGTGGTCACTGGGGGCCTGGCCGAGCTCATTAGCATGGGATTTGCATATTCCGGGCTCATTAGCATGGGACTTGCATGTTCCAAGCTCATTAGCATGGGATTTGCATATTCCGAGCTCATTAGCATGGGATTTGCGTGTTCCAAGCTCATTAGCATGGGATTTGCATATTCCGAGCTCACGGGACTCGCATATTCCGAGCTCATTAGCATGTGATTTGCATATTCCGATCTCATTAGCATGGGATTTGCATATTCCGAGCTCATTAGCATGGGATTTGCGTGTTCCAAGCTCATTAGCATGGGATTTGCATATTTCGGGCTCATTAGCATGGGATTTGCATATTCCGGGCTCATTAGCATGGGTCTTGCATGTTCCGAGCTCATTAGCATGTGATTTGCATATTCTGAGCTCATCAGCATGGGATTTGCATATTCCAAGCTCATTAGCATGGGATTTGCATATTCCTCGTGCTGAAGTCACGGCAGAGGCACAGCCCCGGGGGGAATCTGAATATGCAAATGAACTCATTAGCAGACAGGAGTTAAAAAAAAACCAGAGTTGCTAAGCACGTGGTGGGGATTTGAATATGCAAAAGCCCTCATTAGCATATGCAAATGGAATTGTCTACTCGGCTACCTCTGGAGGGGCGGTGCGGTTCCCTTTAAGAGGAGAGCCACGCGTGCGCCATTCGAGTCACTCGTTGGGGTTTAAAGAAAGGAAACCGTCAAAGCTGGGGCCTGGGTGCTATTTTTTCCCCGGGAGCATTAAGGGGCGTCGTGGTCCCGTGAGCCGGGTCTTTTTTTTTTTTTTTGGTTTTTCGAGACAGGGTTTCTCTGTGTAGCTTTTTGCCTTTCCTGGAACTCACTTGGTAGCCCAGGCTGGCCTCGAACTCACAGAGATCCACCTGGCTCTGCCTCCCAAGTGCTGGGATTAAAGGCGTGTGCCACCACCACCCGGCTGCAACGTGATTTTCATAACCGCCATTACGTCCACCTAATAAAATCTCCCACTGCTTGATGTTGCTGTCTTTTAATTGCACAGTGCTGCAGACGCCAGGGAGCCACAGAGCATCTTTGCCAGCATTCTCCATCGAAGGGGGATTAAAAAAACAAAAACAAAAACCATAGCAAACACCCAGCTTGTCACAGTGGGTTCATGGCTTTGGGAATGCTGTAGCTTCAGCTCAGCCTGGGTTTTTTTTTCAAAGATGCTGACCCCTTTATTTATTTATTTATTTATTTATTTATTTATTTACTTATTTATTTATATATTTATTTATTTATTTATTTATTTATTTATTTATTGTGTATACAGCATGTATGACTGCAGAAGAGGGCGCCAGTTCTCATTGCAGATGGCCGTGAGCCACCATGTGGTGGCTGGGGAATTGAACTCGGGACCTCTGGAAGAGCAGCAGTCGGTGCTCTTAACCTCTGAGCTAACATCTCTCCAGCCCCCTGATGCTGACCGCCTTTTATCTACAGCGTGTTTCACAGAAGTGAACATGGGACACACGCTGAATGGGATTTCCACAACAACGAAACTCTCGTGACTAGGAATCGATGCTTAAAATTCTTTTTTTTTTTTTGTGTGTGTGTGTTTTTCGAGACAGGGTTTCTCTGTGTAGCTTTGCGCCTTTCCTGGAGCTCACTTGGTAGCCCAGGCTGGCCTCGAACTCACAGAGATCCGCCTGCCTCTGCCTCCCGAGTGCTGGTATTAAAGTCGTGCGCCACCACCGCCCGGCCTGATACTTAAAATTCTATTATTTCCTCTAAGAGCAAAACACAGGAAAATGCGGATGCGATTCCTATTTCAGCTTTTCCTGAGACAGAGAGGTAAAGACTGCATTTAAACCCTTCTATATTTTTTTTTCAGGGACCTGTGAAAGGGGAATGGATGACCTGGGTCCACTTCTTTCCATCCGTCTGCTACACCACCAGACAGAGAAGGGGTCTTCCACCTTCTGCCTCATCCAGGAAGGAAAAGAGGCCCCCAGCTGTGAAGTGGACGGTGCCTTCCAACTCTGCAGCTGGAATAGAAGTCATCATTTTTGATGAAATGTGTCAAGAATTTTGCATCACCGCTTGGCGGCTTCCCAGTCTCTCCTCAGGCCACGGATTCCATTCAACTAAAGACTCGGGGGTCGGGGTGCACTGGTTTGTGTGTGAGTGTGTCAGCGTGCCACTACCGTGCCCTGATGGTGACCGGAAACCTGCGAGTGCACAGTCCAGAAACTCACATGCTTACATTTCTTTATGACCTTAAGCGGATAACATCAGCTCCTTGGAACACACTCTTCGGGCCTGTTTACCTATTTATTTAAATTTGTTTATTTATTTTGAAGACCTTGCTCTGTTTTAGTTTTTGTTGGGTTGTTTGTTTGGTTCGGTTACTTTTTTTTCTTTTTTGAGACAGGCTTTCTCTGTGTAGTCCTGCCTGTCCTGGAACTCACTCTGTAGACCAGGCTGGCCTTGAACTCAGATATTCACGTGCCTCTGCCTCCAGAGAGCTAGGATTCGAGGTGCCCACCACCGCTGCCTCGGGAAGATTTTATTTTGCATCTCTAGCTGGCCCCAAACTCGGTGTGTAGCTCAGGCTAGTCTTTGTTTTTTTGTTTTTTTGTTTTTCGAGACAGGGTTTCTCTGTGTAGCTTTGCGCCTTTCCTGGAACTCACTCTGTAGACCAGGCTGGCCTCAAACTCACAGAGATCCGCCTGCCTCTGCCTCCCGAGTGCTGGGATTAAAGGCGTGCGCCACCACCGCACGGCTTAGCTCAGGCTAGTCTTAAACCCAAGACCCCCTTGCCTCTAGCTTACAGATTCTGGGATTGTAAGTTATAGTTCATCCCCACGCCTGGCTACACGTAAACGACAAATTCAGAAGCAAATTCAGCACGCAGCTGGTCGTTTCTGAACGCTGAGTTGTGGTGTCTGGGTAGTTCCCTGTCACAACCTAAATGCAAATTTCTGATTCCACAGAAATATCAGATAAAAAAGACCCCAACACTGTTGTTAAAGAGGATCCATATTTATAGACAGTTCATTTAGATACCCGTGGACTGAGATGCCGTGGGTTATAAAACAGACCACCGTCTAATTAAGAAAAACACCCGTGACGCCATAACGCCATGCCTTCTCATTAGAAAAATGTCACCTCTTGCTATGCGCAGCTTGAGTGGTGCAGATGCTTATCTGGAGAGCACAGAGCCGTGGCGTGAACATCGACACCCCAGACCCCACGTGCGCAGCCGTGACACGGTCACACGACTGCCCACAGGCGACGGAGACTCGGCGCTAGTGACTGTAGGCCGCATCCCGATCAGTGGCCGCGAGGAAGTCTTTTCCTCACCTTCAGATTCCTGCGTTTTCCAAACTCCCTACCATTCATTCGCCCTGGCCACCTTGCTTCTGCTATTATTATTATCTAGGATACATATGTATGCCTTATACATAAATATATGTAACATATATATATATATATATATTTTTTTTTTCTTTTGGTTTTTCGAGACAGGGTTTCTCTGTGTAGCTTTGCGCCTTTCCTGGATCTCACTTGGTAGACCAGGCTGGCCTCGAACTCACAGAGATCCGCCTGGCTCTGCCTCCCGAGTGCTGGGATGAAAGGCGCGCGCCACCACCGCCCGGCAACATATATATTTTTTGATTAAATAACATTAACTCTGTTCTCCTCAGAAGATTTATGTATTTATTGTGAGGACAGAAAAAAAGATTATCTTCCCATGTGTCCATCTTCAATTTTTGCTGCTAATTATGAAATCTACCATCTAACCATTTTTTTGCAGCAAGATATTTTGTGGTTTTGTGCTCCTTGGCATAATACGCCTTACTGTTTTCATGTGTTTTAAATGTAACTGCTCATCATTGTTCCTCTCACCCTGACCCCCCAAAGGATGTGGAGGAGGTCTGCAGTGATTTTGGGGGTAGAAAAGAACCATTCTACACAGTTCTTAGAAGTCACAAAAGTGGCCTGATCATCCCATGACCCTCAGCCAGAGGGGAGAGATTGCCCCACACCCCGTTCTCTCTCTCTCTCCCTCTCTCTCTCTCTCTCTCTCTCTCTCTCTCTCTCCCCCATACGCACACACACCTCCATCTTACTGTCACTTTAAAAAAAAATTACATTGTTTTACCTTTGAATTTTTGTTTTTTTGGTTTTTCGAGACAGGGTTTCTCTGTGTAGCTTTGCACCTTTCCTGGAGCTCACTCGGTAGCCCAGGCTGGCCTCGAACTCACAGAGATCCGCCTGGCTCTGCCTCCCGAGTGCTGGGATTAAAGGCGTGCGCCACCACTGCCCGGCTTACCTTTGAATTTTAATATTCATATTAGCCTAATTCACCTGTACAAAACCATTCAGGGGCATGTGGACGCAAAAAAACAACGGTTTTGCTTCTGAGCAAAGCTAGGGGTGATCTCCCTCTCCTTCGGGCAGCGGTCGTCCTGGGGGGCGGTCTCAGCTGATATCTGTGCGTGCGGAACACAGAGCTCCCCCTACGTATGCAAATGACGCCGCTCACGTATGTAAATGGGGTCTGCGTCCCCTGCAGCAGCGCTCATTAGCATAGCGGTGTCCGCGTCCGGGCTCATTAGCATAAAATTACCATATCCCTCGGCCTGAGGCCAGGGGGAAGGCAGGGGTCGGGGCATTTGAATATGCAAATGCACTCATTACCATATGCCCTGTCTACGTCTGGCCGGCCTGGAACTTTCATGATCCCCCTGCCTCTGCCTCCCAAGTGCTAGGATCAAAGGCGTGCGCCGCCGCCACCACCAACTTTAATTTTTCATCATGGCTATGTTTAATAACTAGCTTTGTGAAATTCTGTGAAAAATGTAACATCGGACTCCTGCAAGCCAGTCGGAGCAGCCCCGGCCCATCAAAAATGATGAAGCAGCTACGAATTTGCATTCTTCTAAAAATCGTTTTATGTTTCCCCCAGTGACATTGTCTACTACTCCGGATTGCAAAGCCGTCTCTCCCGCCCTTCCTTGTATTCACAGTGCTGCTAAGCGCAGAGAGGCAACTAGTTTCCAACATTAATAATGATATTGACTACACAGAGAAACCCTGTCTCGAAAAACCAAAAAAAAAAAAATAAAATGATATTGACGTCATACATATTTTTGAGAAGCCATCAGAAATGTCTAAGAACAACACCACTGTAACTGGATCTTAAATCTTGAAATATTATATTTAACCGCGAAACGCATATACATTAAAAATATATTGTAAGCCGGGCAGTGGTGGCACACGCCTTTAATCCCAGCACTCGGGAGGCAAAGGCAGGCGGATCTCTGTGAGTTCGAGGCCAGCCTGGGCTACCAAGTGAGCTCCAGGAAAGGCGCAAAGCTACACAGAGAAACGCTGTCTCGAAAAAACAAAAAAAAAAAAAAAAAAAGATATTGCAAAAGGAGTAATATTCCTGGCAGGGTGATTGAACTATTTCTTTCACACAAGCTAAAAAAATACTTTCTGTGTAACAAAGGGAATAGCCAAGAAAGTGTGTGTGTGTGTGTGTGTGTGTGTGTGTGTGTGTGTGTGTCAGAGGGAGAGAGAGAGAGAGAGAGAGAGCACTGAACAGAAGAAAATTATTTGCAAAGTATTCACCTAACAAGAAATAATAATAATAATAATAAATAATGATAATAATAATAATAATAATAATAATAATAATAATAATTTTTTTTTGGCTAGGATATATAATTATATAATGAGTTCTAAAAATGACAAGACAGCCCGGCTGAAAAATAGATGAAGGGACGAGAGAGATGGTCCAGGAGTTGAGGACACCAGTGAGTTGCTCGTGCAGAATCCCGAGGCTCAGTCCCCGGCACCCACGTGGCAGCTCACAACCGCCTGGAGCTTCAGTTCCAGGGGATCCGATGCCTTCTCCTTGCTCTCCCCGGGCTCCAGGCACACGTGCTTGTGGCGTGCAGACACACACGCGGGCCAAACACTCACGTTCACACGGGGCCCTGCAAACTCAGCTGGTGCAGCATGCGACTCCAAAGTGAATTAACTAAATCATTAATTTTTTTTCTTTTTTGTTTTGGTTTTTCGAGACAGGGTTTCTCTGTGTAGTCCTAGTTGTCCTGGAGCTCACTATGTAGACCAGGCTGGCCTTGAACTCACAGAGATCCGCCTGCCTCTGCCTCCCAAGTGCTGGGATGAAAGGCGTGCGCCACCACCGCCCGGCCTGACCACCTTTCATTGGCCAGCATCTCACCAGGTAGTCTAGCTAGGCTGGCGGGCCAGCAAGGCCCAGGGATCTACCTGTCCCCACCTCCCCAGGGCTGGGATAACAATGTGCATCAGCATGTCGGGCTCTTTTTTTTTTTTTTTTTTGGTTTTTTGAGACGGGGTTTCTCTGTGTAGCTTTGCGCCTTTCCTGGAGCTCACTTGGCAGCCCAGGCTGGCCTCGAACTCACAGAGATCCGCCTGGCTCTGCCTCCTGAGTGCTGGGATTATTTTTTTTTAAATGTGGGTTCTGCAGGATTTAAATCAGATCTTGGTGTTCACACGCCAATCATCAACCTGGCCAAGTATCCCTTGGACTGAGTGACCTGTTCCGTGTCCATTTGGAAGAACATAGAGAAACATTTGATTCATTTATTTCTTTTTCTCAGTTCCCTAGGTAGATAGGATCAAGTCATTCTAGTGTGAACCAGGCCTTTCCCCCCACACAGTCCTCCTGTGGCACATACACAGTTCCCAACACCGCCTCACACCCCAGAGCTCCTGGGACTAAGTACTTCCCCCTGGGACTGCGAGTCCTATGGAAGAGTCATTGTCCTACCCTGCGAATGGCTCACGGCTTTTTTTTTTTTTTTTTAAGATTTATTTATTTATTTATTATGTAGACAGGAGAAGGTGCCAGATCTCATGACAGATGGTTGTGAGCCACCATGTGGTTGCTGGGAATTGAACTCAGGACCTCTGGAAGAGCAGTCAGTGCTCTTAACCTCTGAGCCATCTCTCCAGCCCCGGCTCGCGGCTTTTTAACACGTCCGCGTCCGCAGCCAGTTATTACAAAAGTTCTGCGCACTGAACGGATGTGGAACACACCCCAAGGGCATCTCCTGACTTCTTAGGGATGGGTCTGTTGGACTTCTCCCGCAGAGAGAAGACCTTCTGGAAATACACCAAGCATCGGCGTAGATGTAAGAACCCCCAGCATCTGCCGCTGCCCCCTGGCTAGCCCTGCGATCTTCAACATCCGAGATCTTTGGGGGAAGAAAAGGAGATGTGGCACAAGCCTTCGTTCCAGACAGGTTTTTGGGAATCACACATTCCTTGCGCATTCTGAGCTGACTGGGGTCTGAGGGCCCAGGGCCATTGGCAACGTGATTTTTTTTGGTTTTTCGAGACGGGGTTTCTCTGTGTAGCTTTGTGCCTTTCCTGGAACTCACTTGGTAGCCAGGCTGGCCTCGAACTCACAGAGATCTGCCTGCCTCTGCCTCCCGAGTGCTGGGATTAAAGGCGTGCGCCACCACCGCCCGGCTGCAACGTGATTTTCATAACGGCCATTACGTCCACCTAATAAAAATCTCCCACTGCTGGATGTTGCTGTCTTTCAATTGCACAGTGCTGCAGACGCCAGGGAGCCACAGAGCATCTTTGCCAGCATTCTCCATCGAAGGGGGATTAAAAAAAAAAACAAAACCATAGCAACACCCAGCTTGTCACAGTGGGTTCATGGCTTTGGGAATGCTGTAGCTTCAGCTCAGCCTGGGTTTTTTTTTCAAAGATGCTGACCCCTTATTTATTTATTTATTTATTTATTTATTTATTTATTTACTTACTTACTTATTTATTTATTTATTTATTTATTTATTTATTTATTTATTGTGTATACAGCACGTATGACTGCAGAAGAGGGCACCAGATCTCATCGCAGATGGCCGTGAGCCACCATGTGGTTGCTGGGGAACTGAACTCAGGACCTCTGGAAGAGCAGCAGTCGGTGCTCTTAACCTCTGAGCTAACGTCTCTCCAGCCCCCTGATGCTGACCGCCTTTTATCCACAGCGTGTTTCACCGAAGTGAACATGGGACACACGCCGAATGGGATTTCCACAACAACAACGAAACTCTCGTGACTAGGAATCGATACTTAAAATTCTTTTTTTTTTTTTGTGTGTGTGTTTTTCGAGACAGGGTTTCTCTGTGTAGCTTTGCACCTTTCCTGGGACTCACTCGGTAGCCCAGGCTGGCCTCGAACTCACAGAGATCCGCCTGGCTCTGCCTCCCGAGTGCTGGGATTAAAGGCGTGCACCACCACCGCCCGGCTTACCTTTGAATTTTAATATTCATATTCGCCTAATTCACCTGTATAAAAACCATTCCGGGGCAATGTGGATGCAAAAAAACAGCGGTTTTGCTCCTGAGCAAACCTAGGGGCGATCTCCCTCTCCTTCGGGCAGCGGTCGTCCTGGGAGGCGGTCTCAGCTGATATCTGTGCGTGCGGAACACAGAGCTCCCCCTACGTATGCAAATGACACCGCTCACGTATGCAAATGGAATCCGCGTCCCCCAGGAGCAGCGCTCATTAGCATAGCGGTGTCCGTGTCCGGGCTCATTAGCATAAATTGACCCTATCCCTCGGCAGGAGGCCAGGGGGGAAGGCAGGGGTCGGGGCATTTGAATATGCAAATGTGCTCATTACCATATGCCCTGTCTACGTCTGGCCAGCCTGGAACTTGCTGAGGAGACCAGTCTGACTTTGAACTCACAGAGATCCTCCTGCCTCTGCCTCCCGAGTGCTGGGATCAAAGGCGTGCGCCACCGCCACCACCCACTTTAATTTCTCATCATGGCTATGTTTAATAACTAGCTTGTGAAATTCTGTGAAAAATGTAACATCGGACTCCTGCAAGCCAGTCGGAGCAGCCCCGGCCCGTCAAAAATGATGAAGCAGCTACGAATTTGCATTCTTCTAAAAATCGTTTTATGTTTCCCCCAGTGACATTGTCTACTCCGGATTGCAAAGCCGTCTCTCCTGCCCTTCCTTGTATTCACAGCGCCGCTAAGCGCAGAGGGGCAGCTAGTTTCCAACATTAATAATGATATTGACTACACAGAGAAACCCTGTCTCGAAAAACCAAAAAAAAAATAATAATGATATTGATGTCATACATATTTTTGAGAAGCCATCAGAAATGTCTAAGAACAACACCATTGTAACTGGATCTTAAATCTTGAAATATTATATTTCACCGCGAAACGCGTATGCATGAAAAAAGATCTTGCAAAAGGAGTAATATTCCTGGCAGGGTGATTGAACTATTTCTTTCACACAAGCTAAAAAATACTTTCTGTGTAACAAAGGGAATAGCCAAGAAAGTGTGTGTGTGTGTGTGTGTCAGAGGGAGAGAGAGAGAGAGAGAGAGAGAGAGAGAGAGAGAGAGAGAGAGAGCACTGAACAGAAGAAAATTATTTGCAAAGTATTCACCTAACAAGAAAAAATAATAATAATAATAATAATAATAATTTTTTTTTGGCTAGGATATATAATTATATAATGAGTTCTAAAAATGACAAGACGGCCCGGCTGAAAAATAGATGAAGGGTCGAGAGAGACGGCCCAGGAGTTGAGGACACCCGCTGCTCGTGCAGAATCCCGAGGCTCAGTTCCCGGCACCCACGTGGCAGCTCACAGCCTTCTCCTTGCTCTCCCCGGGCTCCAGGCACACATGCTTGTGGCGTGCAGAAACACACGCAGGCCAAACACTCATGTTCACATGGGGCCCTGCAAACTCAGTTGGTGCAGCATGCGACTCCAAAATGAATTAACTAAATAATTAATTTTTCTTTCTTTTTTTTTTTGTTTTGGTTTTTCAAGACAGGGTTTCTCTGTGTAGTCCTCTGTAGACCAGGCTGGCCTCGAACTCACAGAGATCCACCTGCCTCTGCCTCCCGAGTGCTGGGATTAAAGGCGTGTGCCACCACCGCCAGGAGCTAAATAATTAATTTTTAAAAACCAGATCCTCCATTGCTGCCGAGAAGCACCTGCTACACGGAGACAGGAATCCTCTCTTGTTCTTCCTCCCTTCTCAAAGCATTTATTTTTTTTTTTTTTGGGTTTTTCGAGACAGGGTTTCTCTGTGTAGCTTTGCGCCTTTCCTGGAACTCACTTGGTAGCCCAGGCTGGCCTCAAACTCACAGAGATCCACCTGCCTCTGCCTCCCAAGTGCTGGGATTAAAGGCGTGTGCCACCACCGCCCGGCTTAGCTCAGGCTAGTCTGAAACCCAAGACCCCCTTGCCTCTAGCTTACAGATTCTGGGATTGTAAGTTATAGTTCGTCCCCCACGCCTGGCTACACATAAACGACTATGGTGATATTTTATTTGTACTGAAATGTGATTTTAATTTTATGTTAATAAATAAAGTTGCCCTGGGGTCAGAGCTATTAGAGCCATAGCAAGAGCGTGGTGGGTAGAAGAGCTAGGTAGATTTCTGTGTGTTCAGGGATACAGCCTGTATTGGAGACATACGCCTTTAAGACCTGGAGGGCGGTACTTACAGGCAGTGACGAGGCAGTCATGTGGTTGGGTTTACAACCAATGAGAAGGTAGAACAGAAAGACTATTTAAACACAGACAAACAGGAAGTAGCTCTCTCTCGGGGAAGTTAGGAGCACTGCAGGAGGTGAGATTTTATCTCTGAACTCTGACCTCTCGGCTTTCTCTTTTACATTGGCTCTGTGTTTCTTATTTTAATAAGACGATTGGTTACATCTACAAACGACAAATTCAGAAGCAAATTCAGCACGCAGCTGGTCGTTTCTGAACGCTGAGTTGTGATTTCTGGGTAGTTCCCTGTCACAACCTAAATGCAAATTTCTGATTCCACAGAAATATTAGATAAAAAGACCCCAAACTGTCAGTAAAGAGGATCCATACTTATAGACAGTTCATTTAGATACCCATGGACTAAGATGTCATGGGTTATAAAACAGACCACCGTCTAATTCAGAAAAACACCCGTGACGCCATAACGCCATGCTTTCTCATTAGAAAAATGTCACCTCTTGCTATGCTCAGCTTGAGTGGTGCAGATGCTTATCTGGACAGCACAGAGCTGTGGTGTGAACATCCGACACCCCAGACTCCACGTGCGCAGCTGTGACACTGTCACGACTGCCTCCAGGTGACGGAGACTCGGCGCTAGTGACTGTAGGCCGCATCCCGATCAGTGGCCGCGAGGAAGTCTTTTCCTCACCTTCGGATTCCAAACTCCCTACCATTCATTCGCCCTGGCCACCTTGCTTCTACTGTTATTATCATCTAGGATACATATGTATGCCTTATACATAAATATACGTAACATATATATTTTTTGATTAAATAACATTAACTCTGTTCTCCTCAGAAGATTTATGTATTTATTGTGAGGACAGAAAAAAAGATTATCTTTCCGTGTGTCCATCTTAAATTTTTGCTGCTAATTATGTAGCATGAAATCTACCGTCTAACCATTTTTTTGCAGCAAGATATTTTGTGGTTTTGTGCTCCTGGCGTAATACACCTTACTGTTTTCATGTGTTTTAAACGTAACGGGTCATCATTGTTCCTCTCACCCTGACCCCCAAAGGATTTGGAGGTCTGCAGTGATTTTGGGGTAGAAAAGAACCATTCTACACAGTTCTTAGAAGTCACAAAAGTTGCCTGATCATCTCATGATGACCCTCAGCCCGAGGGGAGAGATTGCCCCACACCCCGTTCTCTCTCTCTCTCTCTCTCTCTCTCTCTCTCTCTCTCTCCCATACACACACACCCCTCCATCTTACTGTCACTTTAAAAAAAAATTACATTGTTTTACCTTTGAATTTTTTTTTGGTTTTTTGTTTTTTCGAGACAGGGTTTCTTTGTGTAGCTTTGCGCCTTTCCTGGAACTCACTCGGTAGCCCAGGCTGGCCTCGAACTCACAGAGATCCGCCTGGCTCTGCCTCCTGAGTGCTGGGATTAAAGGCGTGCACCACCACCGCCCGGCTTACCTTTGAATTTTAATATTCATATTCACCTAATTCACCTGTATAAAAACCATTCAGGGGCGTGTGGACGCAAAAAAACAACGGTTTTGCTCCTGAGCAAAGCTAGGGGTGATCTCCCTCTCCTTCGGGCAGCGGTCGTCCTGGGAGGCGGTCTCAGTTGATATCTGTGCGTGCGGAACACAGAGCTCCCCCTACGTATGCAAATGACGCCGCTCACGTATGCAAATGGGGTCTGTGTCCCCAGGAGCAGCGCTCATTAGCATAGCGGTGTCCGTGTGCGGGCTCATTAGCATAAATTTACCATATCCCTGGGCCTGAGGCCAGGGGGGAAGGCAGGGGTCGGGGCTGCTGAATATGCAAATGGGCTCATTACCATATGCCCTGTCTACGTCTGGCCAGCCTGGAACTTGCTGAGGAGACCAGTCTGACTTTGAACTTTCATGATCCTCCTGCCTCTGCCTCCCAAGGGCTAGGATCAAAGGCGTGCGCCGCCGCCACCCACTTTAATTTCTCATCATGGCTGTGTTCAATAACTAGCTTTGTGAAATTCTGTGAAAAATGTAACATCGGACTCCTGCAAGCCAGTAGGAGCAGCCCCGGCCCGTCCAAAATGATGAAGCAGCTACGAATTTGCATTCTTCTAAAAATCGTTTTATGTTTCCCCCAGTGACATTGTCGTCTACTCCGGATTGCAAAGCCGTCTCTCCCGCCCTTCCTTGTATTTACAGCGCCGCTAAGTGCAGAGGGGCAGCTAGTTTCCAACATTAATAATGATATTGACTACACAGAGAAACCCTGTCTCGAAAAACCAAAAAAAAATAAAAATAATGATATTGACATCATACATATTTTTGAGAAGCCATCAGAAATGTCTAAGAACAACACCACTGTAACTGGATCTTAAATCTTGAAATGTTATATTTCACCGCGAAACGCGTATACATGAAAAAAGATCTTGCAAAAAGGAGTATATAATATTCCTGGCAGGGTGATTGAATTATTTCTTTCACACAAGCTAAAAATGCTTTCTGTGTAGCAAAGGGAATAGCCAAGAAAGTGTGTGTGTGTGTGTGTGTGTGTGTGTGTCAGAGGGAGAGAGAGAGAGAGAGAGAGAGAGAGAGAGAGAGACAGAGAGAGACAGAGCACCGAACAGAAGAAAATTATTTGCAAAGTATTCACCTAACAAGAAAATAATATTGCTAGGATATATCATTATATCATGAGTTCTAAAAAAATGACAAGACAGCCCGGCTGAAAAAATAGATGAAGGGACGAGAGAGATGGCCTTCTCCTTGCTCTCCCCGGGCTCCAGGCACACGTGCTTGTGGCGTGCAGACACACACGCGGGCCAAACACGCATGTTCACACGGGGCCCTGCAAACTCAGCTGGTGCAGCATGCGACTCCAAAGTGAATTAACTAAATCATTAATTTTTCTTTTTCTTTCTTTTTTGTTTTGGTTTTTCGAGACAGGGTTTCTCTGTGTAGCTTTGCACCTTTCCTGGAACTCACTTGGTAGCCCAGGCTGGCCTCGAACTCACAGAGATCCGCCTGCCTCTGCCTCCCGAGTGGTGGGATTAAAGGCGTGCGCCGCCACCGCCCGGCCCCCTCGGTGGAACTGAACCATCCATCACCCTCAGTCGTGCCTTAGAAGTACTAAGCGATGCTAACAATTACCGCCCAGTGGGGATGGGAAGATGCCAAAGCCCACAGAATCTTCGTGGTGACCCGTCCTCATGAATATTATAATTTTATGCTAATCGGGCCGGGCACGGACCCCATTATGCAAATGAAGGCAGCATGAAAGCAAAGAAGCCCATTTGCATATGCCACTGCCAAGGCGAGCTTCGTGTCCCCCATGGTCTCGGAGGAGTCGCTGCAAGCAAAGAGGAAGCACTCACCTCTTCCGTCCCAGGAGAGAGGAATTTTATTAGAATTTATTAGAATTTTATTAGAATTTATTAGAATTTTATTAGAATTTATTAGAATTTATTAGAATTTTATTAGAATTTTATTAGAATTTTATTAGAATTTATTAGAATTTTATTAGAATTTATTAGAATTTTATTAGAATTTATTAGAATTTTATTAGAATTTATTAGAATTTTTATTAGAATTTATTAGAATTTTATTAGAATTTTATTAGAATTTTATTTAGAATTTATTAGAATTTAAATTTATTAGAATTTTATCTAGAATTATATAGAATTTTATTTAGAATTTATTAGAAATTTATTAGAATTTTTATAATAATTTATTAGAATTTTATTAGAATTTATTAGAATTTATTATTAGAATTTATTAGAATTTTATTAGAATTTAATTTAGAATTTAATTAGAATTTTATTAGAATTTTATTAGAATTTATTAGAATTTTATTAGAATTTATTAGAATTTTATTAGAACTTTATTAGAATTTATTAGAATTTTATTAGAACTTTATTAGAATTTATTAGAACTTTATTAGAATTTATAAGAATTTTATTAGAATTTTATTAGAATTTATTAGAATTTTATTAGAATTTATTAGAATTTTATTAGAATTTATTAGAATTTTATTAGAATTTATTAGAATTTATTAGAATTTTATTAGAATTCAATAGAATTTTATTAGAATTTATTAGAAATTTATTAGATTTTATTAGAATTTATTAGAATTTATTGGAATTTTATTAGAATTTATTAGAATTTTATTAGAAATTTATTAGAATTTTATTAGAATTTATTAGAATTTTATTAGAATTAATTAGAATTTATTAGAATTTTATTAGAATTCAATAGAATTTTATTAGAATTTATTTAGAATTTTATTAGATTTTATTAGAATTTATTAGAATTTATTGGAATTTTATTAGAATTT
>NC_051083.1:3460846-3475008 GCF_004664715.2 Peromyscus leucopus
GTTCTTATTGAACCCAAGAATCCAGATAAATAAAACATTATTCTTGCCCAAAAAAGATCTACTATCCAAAATGTACACACTGAACACAAGAATCCAGACAAATAAACTTAAATTTCCACTGACAATGGTCTACTGTCCAAAATGTCCTTAATGAACCCAAGAATCCAGACAAACAAACCAAAATTCTTCCAAAATGAACACGCTAAACCCAAGAATCCAGATGAATAAAACAAAATTCTCCCCTGACAAAGGTTGACATTCCAAAATGTACACACTGCACCCAAGAATCCAGACAAATAAAATGAAATTGTCCCTGGACAGAGGTCTAATATCCAAAATGTTCTCGCTGAATGCAATAATCGAGACAAATAAAACAAAATTCTACTCTGACAAAGATCTTCTATCAAAAATGTGCAAACATAGCCCAAAAATCAACACACCAAAAAGAAAATTTTCACCTGACAAAGGTCTACTATCCAAAATGTCCTTTTTGAGCCCAAGATTACAGACAAATAAAACAAAATTCTGACCTGAGAAATATGTACAATCCAAAATGTACAGTCTGAACCCAAGAATCCAGAAAAATAAAACAAAATTCTCCACTGACAAAGGTCTACTATGAAAAATTTCCTACTTCAAACCAAGAATCCAGACAAATAAGAAAAAATTCTCTCTTGACAAAGGTCTACTATCCAAAATGTCCTTTTTGAATTCCCCCTGACATGGATGGAGTGTCCAAAATGAAAAAATGTGAACACAAGAATCAATACAAATCAAATAAAATTCTCCCCGGACATAGGTCTAATATAAAAAATGTCCTCATTTATCACAAGAATCCAGAAAAATAAAACAAATTTCTCACCTGACAAAGGTCTACTATCAAAATATACACTCCACCAAATATTTGAGACAAATAAAACAAAAGTCTCCCCTGAGAATGGTCAAATATCCAGAACTTTCCTATCGAACCCATGAATCCGGAAAAATTAAACAAAATTCTGCCCTGAGAAAGATCTACTATCCAATGTACACACAGAACCCAAGATTCCAGACAAATAAAATTCTCCCCTGACAAAGGTCTGCTCTCCAAAACGTCCACACTTAACCCAAGACTCAAGACAATTAAAACAAAATTCCACTCTGACAAAGGTCTGCATTCCAAAATGTACATTCCATACTCAAGAATCCATGAGAATGAAACAAAATTCTCCCCTGACAAAGGTCTGCTATCAAAAATGTCCACACTGGACCCAAGATTCGAGACAAATGAAACAAAATTCCACTCTGACAAAGGTCTGCTCTCCAAAATGTCCTTCTAGGATCCATGAATCCAGACAGACAAAACAAAATCTCTCCCCGCCCCCGGGAAAGTTTAAAGTGCAAAAGATCTATACTGAATCCAAGAGTGCAGACGAAAATAACAAACGTCTCCCCTGACAAAGGGCTGCTATCAAAAATATACACACTGAACCCATGACACCGAACAAAGGAAACTTTTTTTTTCTGGCCAAGGTCGACTATTCGAAATGTCCTCACTGAATCCCAGAATCTAGACAAATAAAAGAAAATTCTCCACTGCAAAGGAAAACTACAAAAACGTCCGTATGGAGCCCAAGAATCTGGACAAAGGAAGCAAAACTCTCCCCGGACACAGGTCAACTATTCTAAATGTCCTTTTTGAACCCAAGATTCCAGACAAAAAAAACACATTCTCTACTCAAAAAGGTCTAAAATCCAAAATGTTCACACTGAACCCCAGAATCCAGAAAAATAAAATGAAATTCTCGCCTGACAAAGGTCAGCTACCAAAAATGTTATTGAACCAAAGAATCCCGACAAATAAAACAAAATTCCCCACTGAGGAAAGTCCACCATCCAAAATGTACACACTGAAACCAAGGATGCAGAGAAATAAGACAAATTCGGCCCTGACAAAGCTCCACTCTGCAAACTCTCCTTCTTGAACCCAAGAATCCGGACAAATAAACAAAATTCTACCCTGACGTAGGTCTGCTCTCCATGATGTACACACTGAACCCAAGTATCCAGAGAAATTAACAAAACTTTCCTGGGACAAAGGTCTACCATCGAACATGTCCTTATTGAACAAAAGCATCCATTACAAATAAAACAGAAATTCTCCCCTGACAAAGGTCTACTGTCCAAAAATGTCCTTATGGAACCCAAGAACCCAGACAAATAAAACAAAATTCTCTGTTGACAATGGTCTGCTATCAAAAAATGTCCTTATTGAAACCAAGAATTCAGACAATTATAAAAAATTTCTCCTCTGATTAATATCTACTATCAAAAATATCCTAATTGAACCAAGGAATACAGACAAATAAAACACAATTGTCCCCTCACAAGGTCTATTACTAAAACATACCTTCAGAACTCATGAAATCAGACAAATAAATAATTCTCCCCTTACAAAGGTCTACTATCCAAAATGTCCTTATTCAACGGAAGAATCCAGACAAATAAAAAATAATTTGCCCTTAACAAAGGTATGCTATCCAAAGGTCCTTATTTAACTCAAGAATCCAGACAAATAAAACAAAATTCCCCCCTGACAAAGGTCTACTATCCAAAATGTCCTTAATGAACCCAAGTATCCAGACAAAAAAAAACAAAATTTTCACTTCACAAATGTCTACCATCCAAAATGTCCTCATTGAAACCATAAATCCAGCCAAATAAAACAAAAATTCTCCCCTAACAAACGTCTACTGTAGCAAACGTCCTTATTGAACCCAAAATCTGAACAAATAAAACACATTTCTTCTCTGACAAAGGTCTACTATCCAAAAATGCACACAATGAACACAAGAATCCGGAATAATAAAAAACAAAATTCTCCCCTGACAATGTCTACTATCCAAAGTGTAAACACTGAATTAAGAATCCGGATAAATAAAACAAAAATACTTCCCTGACTAAGGTCTAGTATTCAAAATGTCCTTATTTAGGCCAAGAATCCAGACAAATAAAAGAAAATTCTCCCATGACAAAGGTCTTCTTTCTTTTTTTTTTTTTTTTTTTTTTTTTTGGTTTTTCGAGACAGGGTTTCTCTGTGTAGCTTTGCGCCTTTCCTGGGACTCACTTGGTAGCCCAGGCTGGCCTCGAACTCACAGAGATCCGCCTGGCTCTGCCTCCCGAGTGCTGGGATTAAAGGCGTGCGCCACCACCGCCCGGCCAAAGGTCTTCTTTCTATATTCTATTTCTATTCAACAATATCCTTACTGACCTGAAGAATCCAGAAAAATAAAATGAAAATCGTCTCCTGACAAAGGTCTACAATCCAAAGTGTCCTTATTGACCCAAAGAATCCAGATAAATAAAACAAAAGCCTCACCTCACAAAAGTCCAATATTCAGAATGTACACACTGAACCCATGATTCCTTACAAATAAAACAAAATTCTCCCATGACAAAGGTCTACTATCAAAAATGTTTTTATGGAACCCCAAAATCCCCAAAAATAAAACAAAATTTTCCCTTGACAAAGGTCTACAATCCAAAATATACACATTGTGCTAAAGAATCCAGACAAATAAAACAAAATTATTGGCTGAGAAAGGTCTACTATACAAAATGTACACACTGAAGCAAGAATCAAGACAAATAAAGGAAAATTATACCCTGACAAATGTCTACTATCCAAAATGTCCTTATTGAACTCAAGAAACGGGACAAGCAAAAAAAATTCTCTCCTGACAAAGGTGTACTATCCAAAATGTCGTTATTGGACACAAGAATTTGGACAAATAAAAAAATCTCCCCCTGACAAATGTCTCCTTTCCAAAATGTATACACTAAACACAAGAATCCAGACAAATAGAACAAAATTCTCTCCTGACAAAGGTCTACTATCCAAAATGTCCTTAGTGAATATAAGAATCCAGACATATAAAATAAAATTCTCTCCTCACAAATGTCTACTATCCAAAATGTCTTTATTGAACCAAAAAAATCCAGATGAATAAAATAAAATTCTCCCTTGAAAAAGGTCTACTATTGAAAATGTACTCACTGAACCCAGGAATCCAGACAAATAAAAGAAAATTATCTCCTGACAGTTGTCTACTCATCTGAATGTCTTTATTGGACCCAAGAATCAAGACGAATAAAACAAAATTCTCTCCTGACAAAGGTCTACTCTCCAAAATGTCCTCATTGAACACAAGAATTTGGACAAATAAAAAAAAAATTGTCCCCTGACAAATGTCTTCTTTCCTAAATGTACACACTGAACCCTAAAATTCTCCTCTAACAAAGGTCTACTATCCACAATGTCCTTATTGAACCCAAGAATCCTTACAATTAAAACTGAATTCTCCCCTGACAAAGATGGAGTACCCAAACGGAAAAAAAATCTGAACCCAAGAATCAAGAAGTTTAAAACAATATTCTCCCCGGACATAGGTCTACTATCAAAAATGTCCTCATTGAACACAAGAACCCAGAAAATAAAACAAAACTGTCCCCTGACAAAGGTAGTTCTGAGAGGTCAGAGATTGGAAGTTTGGGAAATGTAGTTCTAAAGATACAGTGAGTGGAACTGTGGGCAATGAAGTTCTGACAACAGAGAAAAGCACAGTGGGAAATGGAGATTTGAAGAGGTAGGGAAAGGAAGTTTGGGAAATGTAGTTGTGATGACCCAGAGAAAGGCACCCCGGGCAACGGAGTCATGACAATGTAGAAAATGGAACTCTGGGAAATGTAATTCTGATGAAAGAGCGAAAGAAAATTTGGGAAATGCAGTGCTGAGGATGTAGAACAAGGCACTGTGGGAAATGTAGTTCTGATGACACAGGGAAAGTCGGCTGTGGGATGATTTGTATGTCCTGTGGGAGCCCTTCTTGGGTTCTTTGTGGCGTTACCAAGCAGGTCCGCATAGAGGATGATTAGGACCATGGGCCTGAGTGCAGGTGTCTGAGATGGTCTGCACTTGGCTGTGCTGGGGGATGGTCTGTATGTCAAGTTGTTCTGATTGGTCAATAAATAAAACCTGATCGGCTGTGGCTAGGCAGGAAGGATAGGCGGGACTAACAGAGAGGAGAAATAAAAGGACAGAAAGGCAGAAGGAGACGCTGCAGCCGCCGCTATGACCAGAGACACTGCAGCCGCCGCCATGACCAGCAGCATGTGAAGATGCCGGTATGCCACCAGCCACGTGGCAAGGTGTAGATTTATGGAAATGGACTAATTTAAGCTATAAGCACAGTTAGCAAGAAGCCTGCAACGGCCATACAGTTTGTAAGCAATATAAGTCTCTGTGTTTACTTGGTTGGGTCTGAGTGGCTGTGGGACTGGCGGGTGAGAGAGATTTGTCCTGACTGTGGGCAAGGCGGAAAAACTCAAGCTACAAAAGGCACTGTGGGAAATGTAGTCCTGAGAAGTTAGAGAATGGAACTGTGGGAAATGTAGTTTTGATGACATAGTGAATGCTATTGTAGTTCTGATGACCTACAGAAAGACACCCTGGAATATGCAGTCCTGCCCTTGTAGAGAATGGAACTGGGGGAAATGTAGTTCTGATGACACAGAGAATGGAACTCTGGGAAATGTAATCTTGACAATGTGGAAAGTGGAACTGTGGGAAATGTAGTTCTGATGGCATAGAGAATGGAACTGTGCAAAAATACAGTGCTGAATCCATAGAGAAAGGCACTGAGGGAGATGTAGTTCTGATGACACAGAGAAAGGCACTGTGGGAAGTTTATTTCTGATGATGGAGAGAAAGACACCTTGGCCAATGTAGTCCTGAGGAGGCAGAGAATGGAACTCTGGGAAATGTAGTTCTGATGACATAGAGAATGGAACTGTGAGAAAGCTAGTCCTGATGATGAAAATGGCATGATGGGTAATGTAGTTCTGATCATACAGGGAAAGGCACTGTGGGAAATGAAGTTCTGATGACATTGAGAAAGGAACTGTGGGAAATATAGTTCTGATTGTGGTGGTATTGTGTTTCCCCAAAATATTGTGCACCCTAATAAACTTATCTGGGGTCAGGGACAGAGCAGCCACAATATTAAACATAGAGGATAGGCAGTGATAGCACACGCCTTTAATCCTAGCATTCCAGAGGCAGAAATCCATGTGTGCAAGGATACAGCCAGGCATGGTGACTCACGCCTTTAATCCCAGAAAGCAAGTCTTTAATCCCAGGGAGTGGTGGTAGAGAGCAGAAAGGTATATAAGGTGTGAGAGCCAGAAACTAGCAGCATTTGGCTGGTTAAGCATTTGGCTGGTTAAGCTTTTAGGCTTTTGAGCAGCACAGTTCAGCTGAGAGCCATTGGGATGAGGACTCAGAGGCTTCCAGTCTAAGGAAACAAGATCAGCTGCAAAGTTGGCCAGGTGAGGTGGCTGTGGCCATGTTCTGTTTCTCTGATCTTCTAGCATTCACCAGAATAACTGGCCTCAGGTTTGATTTCTTTAAAAAGAACTTTTAAGATTCATGCTACAGAGCCCAAGAATGCAGACAAATAAACAAAAATTCTCCCCTGAGAAACGTCTACTATCCAAAATTTACACAGCAAACTCAAGAATCCAGACAAATACATGAAAATTCTCCCCTGACAAAGGTTGATATTCCAAAATGTACACACTGTACTCAAGAATCCAGACAGATAAAAAAAATTGACACCTGAGAAAGGTTTGCTGATTAAGATGTACACACTGAACCCAAGTATCCAGACCAATAAAATAAAATTCTCACCTGACAGGTCTAATATCCAAAGTGTGTTTATTGGACCCAAGAATCCAGAAAAATAAAACAAATTCTCCTTTTACAAAGGTCTACTATCCAAAATGTCCTTGTTGAACCCAAGATTCCAGACAAATAAATGAAAAATCTTCCCTGACAAAGGTCTAATATCCAAAATGTCCTTATTGAAGCCAAGAATCCAGATAAATTGCACAGTATTCTCACCCAAAAAAGATCTACTATTCAAAATGTATACATTGAACCCAAGATTCCAGACAAATAAAAGCAAAATCTTCCCTGAAAAAGGTCTACTACCAAAAGGTCCTAATTGAACCCATGAATCCAGACAAATAAAACAAAATTCACCCCGACAAATGTCTACTATCCAAAATGTACACACTGAACCCAAGAATCCAAAAAAATAAGAGAAATTCTCACTTGACAAAGGTCTACAATCAAAAATGTTCACACTGAACGCAATAATCCAGAAAAAGAAAACAAAATTCTACCCGGACAAAGATCTTCAATCAAAAATGTACAAACTCAGCCCAAAAATCCACACACCAGAAAGAAAATTCTCACCTGATAAAGGAACTTTCCAAAAGGTGCACACAGAACTCAAGAATCCAGACAAATAAAACAAAATTCTCCCTGGCAAAGGTCTACTGTCCAAATGACCTTATTGACCCAAGAATCCAGAAAAAATAACACAAAATTTTCCCCTGACAATGGTCTACTAGCCAAAGTGAACACACTGAACCCAAGAATCCGGACAAATAAAACAAAATTCTCCCCTAAACAAGGTCTACTATTCAAATTGTACACACAGAACCCATCAATCCAGACAAATAAAACAATTTTCTCCCCGAACAAAGGTCTGCTCTCCAAAATGAACACAATGAATGCAAGAATCCAGACAAATAGAGCAAAATTCTCCCCCGACCAAGGTCTAATGTCCAAAATGTCCTTATTGAACCAAAGATTGCAACCATTGAAACCAAATTCTCTCCTCACAAAGTTCTACTATCCATAATGTTCACACTGAACTCAAGAATCCAGACAATTGAAACAAAATTCTCTCCTAAAAAAGCATACCATCCAACATGTACACACAAAATCCAAGAATCCAGTCAAATAAAACAACATTTTCCACTGACAAAATTCTACTATCTAAAATGTCCTTATTGAAATCAAGAATGCAGATAAATAAAACAAAATTCTTTCCTGACCAAGGTCTACTATCCAAAGTGTCCCATTTGAACCCACGAATCCAGAGAAATAAAACAAAATAGAGAAAGGAACTGTGGAAAAATGTAGTTCTGATACAACAGAGAATGAAACTGTGGGAAATGTAGTTCTGAAGATACAGAGAAATGCTCAGTGGAAAATGTAATTCTCATGAAACAGAGAAAGAAAATTTGTGAAATGTAGTTCTGATGACACAGGGAAAGGCACTGTGGGAAATGCAGTCCTAATAGAAGGAAGAGAATGAAACTGTGGAGAATGTAGTTCTCTTAACATTGAGAAAGGAACTGTCAAAAAATATTTTTCTGATGATGTAGAGAGAGGCACTGAGGGCAGTGTAATTCTGGTGTCATAGTGAATGGAACTGTGGGAAATGTCGTTGTGATGACTTAGAGAAAGACACTCTGGGAAACGTAGTCCTGACAATGTGGAAAATGGAACTGTGGGAAATGTAGTTCTGATTATACAGACTAAATAAAACAAAATTCTCCCATGACAAAAGTCTAGTAATGAAAATCTCATTTTTGTACTAAAGAATGCAGACAAATAAAAAAAAATTCCACTCTGACAAAGGACTGCTATTCAAAGTGTCATTATTGAACCCATGAATCCAGACAAGTAAGAGAAAATTCTCACCTGACAAGGGTCTACTCTCCAAAATGTACACAATGAACTCAAGAATCGGGACAAATAAAACAAAATTCTCTCCTGACAAAGGTCTACTATCAAAAATGTACACTTTGAACCAAAGTGTCCAGACAAATTAAAGAAATTCTCCCCTGACAAATATCAATTATCCAAAATATCATTATTGAAAACAACTATCCAGACAAATAAAAGAAAATTCTCACCTGACCAAAGTCTATTATCCACAATGTCCTTATGGAACTCAAGATCCAGACAAATGAAACACAACTCTATCCTGACAAAGGTCTAATATCCAAAATGTTGTTTTTGAACACAAGAATACAGACAAATAAAAAAAAATCACCCAGACCAAAGTCTCATTTCCAAAATGTACACACTGGATACAAGAATCCAAGTAAAACAAAATTCTCCACTGACAAAGATCTAATATCCAAAATGCACACACAGAACCCAATATTCTAGACAAATAAAATTCTCCCCTGACAAAGGTCTACTACCCACAATGTCCTTCTTGAACCCAAGAAATCAGACATATAAAACAAAATTTAACCCCGTCAAAGTTCTACTATCCAACAGGCACAAACTGAACCCAAGAATCGAGACAAATAAAAGAAAATTCTCCCCTGAGAAAGGTCTACTATCCAACAGGCACACACTGAACCCAAGAATCGAGACAAATAAAACAAAATTCTCCCCTGGGAAAGGTCTACTATCCAAAAATGTCTGTATTGAACTCAAGAATTGGGACAAATTAAAAAAAAATTATGCCCTGACAAACGTCTGCCATCCAAATTGTTCACAATGAACACAAAAATCCAGAAAAATAAAACAAAATTCTCCCCTGACAAAGGTCTACTATACAAAATGAACACACTGAGCCTAAGAATCCAGACATAAGAACAAAATTCCCCCTGACCAAGTCTACTTTCCAAATGTGCTTATTGAACCCAAGAATCCAGACATATGAAACATAAATCTGCCTAACAAAGATCTACCGTTCAAAATGTACACACTGGATTCAAGAATCAAGTCAAAGAAAACAAAATTCTCCCCTCACAAAAGCGCAATATTCAATAGGTGTTTATTGATACCAAGAATCCAGACAAATAACACAAAATTCTCCCCTGACAAAGGTCTACTATTAAAAATGTACACACTGAGACCAAGAATCCAGACAAATAAAACAAAATTCTCCTCAAACAAAAGTCCACTGTCCAAAATGTTATTATTGAGCCCAAGAATGCAGAGAAATAATGCAAAATTCTCCCCTGACAAAGGACTGCTATCCAGAGTTTCCAGGCTGAATCCAAAAATTATGAAAAATAACACAACATTCTCCCCTGACAAAGGTGTAGTATCCAAAATGTACACACTGAACTCATGAATGCAGAGAAATAAAACAAAATTCTCCCCTGATAAAGGTCTACTATCCATAATGTGCACACTGAACACAAGAATCAAGAGGAATACAACAAAGTTTTCCCCTGACAAAGGTCTAGTATCCAAAATGAACACACTGAACACAAGAATTCAGACAAATAATAAAAATGGAACTCTGGGAAATGTAGTCTTGACAATGCAGAGAATGGAACTGTGGAAAATGTAGTTCTGGTGGCGTAGAGAATGGCACTGTGGGAAATGTAGTTCTCATGACATAGAGAAAGGCACTGTGGGAAATGTAGTTCAGATGACAGAGAATGGAACTGTGGGAAATGTAGTTCTCATGACATAGAGAAAGGCACTGTGGGAAATGTAGTTCTGATGACAGAGAATGGATCTCTGGGAAATGTAGTTCTGATGCCCTAGGGAAAGACACCCTGGGAAATGTAGTCATGACAATGTAGCAAAAGGCACTGTGGGAAATGTAGTTCTGATGACACAGAAAAAGATGGTCTGTGGGAAATGTAGTCCTGAGAAGTTAGATTGTAACTTTGAGAAAGGTAGTTTTGATGACATAGTGAATGGAACTGTGGGAAATGTAGTTCTGATGATAGAGAATGGAACTCTGGGAAATGTAGCTCTGAAGACACAAAGAAAAGCACATGGGGACATGTAGTTTTATTGACACAGGGAGAGGAACTTTGGGAAATGGAGTTCTGATGACCCAGAGAAAGGCCCCGTTGGGAGATGTACTCCTGAGAAGGCAACTGTGGGAAATGTAGTTCTGATGACATGGAGAATAGAACTGTGGGAAATGTAGTCCTGACAATGCAGAAAATGGAACTGGGGGAAATGTAGATCTGAAGACACAGAGAAAGGAACTGTGGGAAATGGAGTTCTGATGACCCAGAGATTAGGCACTGTTTGAAATGTAATTTTGAAGACACAGGAAGGAAGTGTGGGAAATGTTCTAGTGAAACGGAGAAAGGAACAAGAAAAATGTAGTTCTGATGATGCAGAGAAATGCACTGTGGGAAATGTAGTTCTGATGACGTAGAGAAAGCTATTGTGTAAAATTTATTTCTGATGCCACACATAAAGGCGCTGTAGGGAACGTAGTTCTAATGATGTAGAGAAACGTACTGTGGGGAATGTAGTTCTGATTATACAGACCAAGGCCGTGTGGGAAATGTAGTTCTAAAGAAAAACAGCAAGGCAGCGTTGGGAATGTAGTTTTGATGACTTAGGGAAAGGAATTTTGGGAACTGTAGTTCTGATGGCACACAGACTTTGTGGGAAATGTAGTTCTGAGGTCACAGAGAAAGGCAATGCTATGGTGATATTTTCATTTTTACTAAAATATGATTTGTATGCTAACAAATAAAGATGCCCGGGGGTCAGAGGTCTTGGAAAGTCATAGTGAAAGCTGGGCAGTGGTGGTGCATGCCTTTCATCCCAGCACTTGGTAGGCAGAGCCAGGCAGATCTCTGTGAGTTCAGGGATACAGCCAGCATTGGAGACATACGCCTTTAATCTCAATAGCAACCATAGAAGACCTGGAGGTCTGTAGAGACAGGCAGTGATGAGGTGGTCATGTGGTTGGGTTTACAACCAATGAGAAGGCAGAACAGAAACTCTATAAAAAGACAGACACAGGAAGTAGCTCTCTTTTGGAGAGGTGCAACAGCAGTGAATGGTAAGGTTTTTAGCTCTTAGCTGTTGCTCTGACCTCTTGGATTTCATCTCTGTATTGGCTCTCTGTTTCTTATTTAATAAGACGGTTGATTACATCTACAAGGCCCTGTGGGAAATGTAGTTCTGAGGATGTAGAGAAAGGCATGGAGGGACTTGTAGGTATCATGATGCAGAGAAAGGCACCCTTGAAAATATAATGCTGAAAATGTAGAGAAAGGCACTTTGGGAAATGTAGTTCTGATGATGTAGACAAAGACCTTGTGGAAATACAGTTGTGATGACACAGAGAATGCCACTGTGCTAAAGCTGGATATTATGACAGACAAAGGCAATGTGGGGAAATGTAGTTTTGAGGACAGAGAGCAAGGCACTGTGGGAAATGTAGTTCTGATTAGACACAGAAAATTCCCTGTGTGAAATGTAGTTCTGATGATGTAGAGAAAAGAACTGTCAGAAATGTAGTTCTGATGATGTAGACGATGGCACAGTGGGAAATGTAGTTCTGACCACACAGAGAAAGTCATTGTGGGAAATGTAGTTCTCATGACACCATGCTGGCTTTACATTTCCTCTAGTTTCCTTCTTTTGCTGTGATAAAATATTCATATAAAAATCAACTCAGCAGGATGGTGTTTATTTAATATTCATAGTACTAGGGTGTATTAGACTTAAACGTCCAGGTCAGAGTCCATTATTGGGGAAAGTTAAGGCTGGAAATGGAAGTGAGGTCTCCTTGCTCTCCCAGGATGCTCTTTCCTCCATGGGGAATCCAAGTTCTATGGAGGAGGTTCCTGGCTGTCTAGGTCTCTGGTTACTCAGGCTCATCCTTTGCTTGCATTCTTTTTTCTGTCTTTTAATGTAATATTAATATATTTATTAATATAACATTATTAATGTCAACATGTTGAGTGGTGGAGCCCAGTACCACGTGATCCGACTGTCTTGCTTTCTATCACACCCAGGCCCACCTGCCTGGGGGATGGTGCCATGTGTACCCTTGTTACAATCAGGTCAGTTCTTTGGTTGTGTCACTAAATCACAGTCAGGGCCATCCTTCATAAACATGATAATACACCGAGCTGATAAGAAAAATTCATGGACTTAGAGTTTTTTGAACTGAAATTAAATTTGAACAAATTTTTTTGAAGTTCAATGTTATGACATTGAATAATAATTCTGTAGATGGCACATCTTTAAAGTGACCACGTGCATTACCAATCATTAGTAAAGATTTATTAATTTCATTTTATATATGAATGCATGTGTTACATGAACCATTGACACAGTTTGGCTTCAAGCACTGTTGCATAGTTTCCACGGGGATCCCTAACATGAATACTAAACAACAGGCTTCTAAAATTGAAAGAATCATTTTAAATCTTTAAAAGTTTCTTTATAGCATTCAAATAAGGAAAATATGTGCAAATTTCCTTTAGCATGCGTGTTCCTGATATGATCTTTCATAAATATAAGGATAAGGATGTCAGAGAATGTGGCTATGATTTGAACATGTGTAGTTCATAGGATTCTTTCAAACCTGCAAGGTCGATTCCCCAGCTAATTTTAAGCTGCACTGCACCCTCAGATTATGAGGTAAGGAAATATTCTAAGCACAAAACCACATGGCCAATCTGGGTGCCTAAAAACGTCCATAAAATTAGAACCAGGTATGGAAAGATGGCTCAGTGGTTAGACTTCCTGTTGCTTCCAAGACACAGGACTCTCAGATTCTTTTTTCAAGCACCATGACAGTCTGCAGGCTGGCGTGCTCCCCACCATGATGAAAAAATGTAAATAAGCCATCCTAGTTGAATATATTAATATATTTAGTATATTTCCATTGGATAAATGTAAAATTCATATTCCTTAATGTTAAACTCCAGGATGATTTTTTGACCACAGAAAGGTCACAGAGCAGAGGAGAGAATCAGTGATGTGTGCTTCATCAAGGCATATAAGTTCTCTGATACGCATCTCTGATAGCCTTAAAATATGAATATGAAAATTGTCATCTTCATTGTTTACAAAGTAATAAGCTCTAATTCATTAAAATTGGCCTCTTTAGATAATCTTAGAAATCATGGTAGAATTTTCCCCCATTGGAACATTCAGTTCACCATTAGGTCCAATTACAGAGTGAATATCACAGGTTATTGCTCAGAACTTATGAATTTCTAATGATGCAAATAATAACATAAATTGGCAATTTAAAAAGCGATGTTTGAAATTTCATCTCCTTTATACAGCAGAGGATCCAAGAGTTCAGTCTCATCATTGTCCTCCAAAGTTATATAATATGTTTCCTCATGTATGTGACAATAAGTCACATCATGCCAGACTTCCCTGAATGAAAATGTCATTGACAAAATGCAACAGTGTCAATCTAAGTCCTGGACTGACTGCCAAACAGGACACTCTGACAAGTAAACAAGCTTCCAAAATGAACCACACTTTATATCGCTTTCAATCCACAAAGGGA
>NC_051083.1:3475508-3495397 GCF_004664715.2 Peromyscus leucopus
CCAAAATGTCTTTCCCCAAGTCATCAAAACTACATTCCCAACGCTGCCTGGCTCTTTTTCTTCAGAACTACATTTCCCACACTGCCTTTGTCTGTATAATCAGAACTACATTTCCCACAGTACGTTTCTCTCCATCATTAGAACTACGTTCCCTAGAGTGCCTTTATGTGCAGCATCAGAAATAAATTTTACACAATAGCTTTCTCTGCGTCATCAGAACTACATTTCCCACAGTTCCTTTCTCTGTGTCTTCAGAACTACACTTTTCTTGTTCCTCTCTCCGTTTCATTAGAACATTTCCCACACTGCCTTTCTGTGTCTTCAAAATTACATTTCAAACAGTGCCTAATCTCTGGGTCATCAGAACTACATTTCCCACAGTTCCTTTCTCTGTGTATTCAAAACTACACTTCCCCCAGTTCCATTTTCTACATTGTCAGGACTACATTTCCCACAGTTCTATTCTCCATGTCATCAGAACTACATTTCCCACAGTTGCCTTCTCTGCCTTCTCAGGACTACATCTCCCACGGGGCCTTTCTCTGGGTCATCAGAACTCCATTTCCCAAAGTTCCTCTCCCTGTGTCAATAAAACTACATGTCCCCATGTGCTTTTCTTTGTGTCTTCAGAACTACATTTCCCACAGTGCCTTTCTCTGTTTCATCAGAACTACATTTATCTCAGTGCCATTCTCTGTGTCATCAGAACTTCATTTGCCACAGATGCATTTTTTGTGTCTTCAGAAGTTCATTTTCCTCTGTGCCTTTCTCCATGTCATCAGAACTACATTTCCCACAGTTCTGTTCACTATGTCATCAGAACTACATTTACCAAAGTTCCAATATCTACGTTCTCAGAACTACATTTCCCACAGTGCCTTTCACCATGCCACCAGAAATAAGTTCTCACAATGCTGTTCTCTGTGTCATCGGAACTGTATTTCCCAAATGTCCTTTCTCTACATCATCAGAATGACTTTTTCCTCAGTGCCCTTCTCTACTACGTCAGAACTTCATTTCCCACAGTCATTTCTTTACATTGTCAAGACTACAATTCCAACAGTGCCTTTCTCTGTCATCAGAACTACATTTCCCAAAGGTCCTTCCCTACCTCATCTAAATCCCGTTTCTCCCCGGTGTTTTCTCTGCGTCATCAGAGATACATTTCCCCAAAGTGCTTTCTTTATATCATCAGAACTTCATTTCCCAGAGTGACTTTGTGTCTTCAGAACTACATTGCCCACAGTTCCATTCACTATGTCATCAGAACTACATTACCCACAGTGCCTTTCTCCATGTGATCAGAACTTCCTTTCCCTCGGTGTCTTACTTAGATCATCAGAGAGACATTTCACAGTTCCATTTGATATGACATAAGAAATACATTTCCCACAGCTCCATTTACTGTCATCAGAACTACATTACCTACAGTTCCATTCTCTGCATTGTCAAGACTACATTTTTCAAAGTTCAATTCTCTATGTCATCAGATATTCATTTCCTACAATTCCATTCTCTACATTTTCATGACTGCATTTCCCAGGGAGTCTTTTCTAAGTCATCAGAACTACATTTCCCAAATTTACAATCAGAAACTTCTCGGAACTCCATTTCCCACAGGGCCTTGTAGATGTAACCAAGCGTCTTCTTAAATAAGAGACACAGAGCCAATACAGAGATGAAAGCCAAGAGGTCAGAGCAACAGCTCAGAACTAAAAACCTTACCCTTCACTGCTGCTGTACCTCTCCAAAAGAGAGCTACTTCCTGTGTGTCTGTCATTTTTATAGAGTTGCTGTTCTGCCTTCTCATTGGTTGTAAACCCGACCACATGACCACCTCGTCATGGCCTCTCTGG
This sequence comes from Peromyscus leucopus, assembly GCF_004664715.2. Taxonomy (NCBI): domain Eukaryota; kingdom Metazoa; phylum Chordata; class Mammalia; order Rodentia; family Cricetidae; genus Peromyscus; species Peromyscus leucopus. The sequence continues at coordinate 3,477,365 of NC_051083.1, forward strand.
ACAGACCTCCAGGTCCTCTATGGTTGGTATTGAGATTAAAGGCGTGTGTCTCCATTGCTGGCTGTATCCCTGAACTCACAGAGATCTACCTAGCTCTGCCTACCAAGTGCTGGGATTAAAGGCGTGCACCACCACCGCCCAGCTTTTACTATGGCTTTCCAAGACCTCTGACCCCCGGGCATCTTTATTTGTTAACATACAAATCATATTTTAGTACAAATGAAAATATCGCCATAGCATTGCCTTTCTCTGTGACCTCAGAACTACATTTCCCACAAAGACTTTCTGTGTGTCATCAGAACTACAGTTCCCAAAATTCCTTTCCCCAAGTCATCAAAACTACATTCCCAACGCTGCCTTGCTCTTTTTCTTTAGAACTACATTTCCCACACTGCCTTTGTCTGTATAATCAGAACTACATTTCCCCACAGTACGTTTCTCTCCATCATTAGAACTACGTTCCCTACAGTGCCTTTATGTGCGGCATCAGAAATAAATTTTACACAATAGCTTTCTCTACGTCATCAGAACTACATTTCCCATAGTAAACTTCTCTACGTCATCAAAACTACATTTTTCTTGTTCCTTTCTCTGTTTCATTAAAACATTTCCCACACTGCCTTCCTGTGTCTTCAAAATTACATTTCAAACAGTGCCTAATCTCTGGGTCATCAGAACTACATTTCCCACAGTTCCTTTCTCTGTGTCTTCAGAACTACATTTCCCACAGTTCCTTTCTCTGTGTCTTCAGAACTACATTTCCCACAGTTCCATTTTCTACATTGTCAGGACTACATTTCCCACAGTTCTATTCTCCATGTCATCAGAACTACATTTCCCACAGTTGCCTTCTCTGCCTTCTCAGGACTACATCTCCCACAGGGCCTTTCTCTGGGTCATCAGAACTCCATTTCCCAAAGTTCCTTTCCCTGTGTCAATAAAACTACATGTCCCAATGTGCTTTTCTTTGTGTCTTCAGAACTACATTTCCCAGAGTTCCATTCTCTATCATCAGAACTACATTTCCCACAGTTCCATTCACTATGTCATCAAAACTACCTTTCTCAAAGTTACAGTCTCTAACTTCTCAGGACTACATTTCCCACAGACTATCTTTTTTCTGTGTCATGAGAACTACATTTCCCACAGTGCCTTTCGCTACATTGTCATGACTACATTTCCCAGGGTGTCTTTCCCTAGGACATCAGAACTACATTTCCCAGAGGTCCATTCTCGTTCATCAGAACTACATTTCCCACAGTTCCATTCTCGGTCATCAGAACTACATTTCCCACAGTTCCATTCTCGGTCATCAGAACTACATTTCCCACAGTGCCTTTCTCTATGTCATGAGAACTACATTTCCCACAGTGCCATTCTCTATGCCACCAGAACTACATTTTCCACAGTTCCATTCTCTGCATTGTCAAGACTACATTTCCCAGAGTTCCATTTTTTTTATTTGTCTGAATTCTTGTGTTCAGTGTGTTCATTTTGGATACTAGACCTTTGTCAGGGGAAAACTTTGTTGTATTCCTCTTGATTCTTGTGTTCAGTGTGCACATTATGGATAGTAGACCTTTATCAGGGGAGAATTTTGTTTTATTTCTCTGCATTCATGAGTTCAGTGTGTACATTTTGGATACTACACCTTTGTCAGGGGAGAATGTTGTGTTATTTTTCATAATTTTTGGATTCAGCCTGGAAACTCTGGATAGCAGTCCTTTGTCAGGGGAGAATTTTGCATTATTTCTCTGCATTCTTGGGCTCAATAATAACATTTTGGACAGTGGACTTTTGTTTGAGGAGAATTTTGTTTTATTTGTCTGGATTCTTGGTTTCAGTGTGTACATTTTTAATAGTAGGCCTTTGTCAGGGGAGAATTTTGTTTTATTTGTCTGGATTCTTGGTATCAATAAACACCTTTTGAATACTAGGCTTTTGTGAGGGGAGAATTTTGTTTTCTTTGACTTGATTCTTGAATCCAGTGTGTACATTTTGAACAGTAGATCTTTGTTAGGCAGATTTATGTTTCATATGTCTGGATTCTTGGGTTCAATAAGCACATTTGGAAAGTAGACTTGGTCAGGGGGAATTTTGTTCATTTTCTGGATTCATCAGTATGGTCTGTATATTTAGGATACAGACCTTTTTCAGGGGAGAATTTTGTCTTATTTGTCTAGATTCCATAGGTTCAAAAGGGACATTTTTATAGTAGACTTTTGTCAGGGAAGAAATTTGTTTTATTTGTCTGGATTCTTGTGGTCCATATAGACATTTTGAATACTTGACCTTTGTGATGGGCGAATTTTGGGTTTTTTTTGGTCTTGATTCTTGCATCCATTGTGTACATTTTGGAAAGCAAACATTTATCAGGGCGAATTATGTTTTATTTCTGTAGATTCTTGGTTCCAGTGTGCATATTTTGAAGAGTAGAGCTTTGTCAGGGTAGAATTTTGTTTTATTTGTCTGGATTCTTGGGTTCGATAAGGACATTATGGATAGTAGTCCTTTGTCAGGGTAAAATATCTTTTAGTTGTCTGGATTCGTGCATTCAATAAGGAGATTTTGTATAATTGACCTTTGTAAAAGAAGAATTTTTGTTTTATTTGTCTGGATTCTTGGGTTCAGTGTGTACATTTTTGATAGCAGACCTTTGTCAGGGGAAAATTTTGTTGTATTTGTCTGGATTCAGTGTGTACATTTTGGATAGTAGACCTTTTCCATAAAAGAATGTTGTTTTATTTGTCTGGATTCATGAAATCAATAAGGACATTTTCGATAGTAGACTTTTGTCAGTGTAGAATTTTGTTTTATTTCTGGATTCTTGGATTCAGTGTATACATTTTGGAGAGTAGACCTTAGTCTGGGTAGAATTTTGTTTTATTTCTCTTTATTCTTGTGTCCAGGGTGTACATTTTAGATAGTAGACCTTTGTCAGGGCGAATTATGTTTTATTTCCAGATTCTTGGGTCCAGTGTGTATATTTAGGAGAGTGGACCTTTGACAGGGGAGAATTTTGTTTTAATTGGATGCTACTTCGGTTCAATGATGACGTTTTGGATAGTAGACCTTCGTCAAGGGGGAATTTTGTTTTATTTGTCTGGATTCTTGGTTTCGCTATGGACATTTTGGATAGTACACCTTTGTCAGGGGAGAATACTTTATTCATCTGGATTCTTGGGTTTAGAAAGTACATTTTGGATAGTAGACCGTTCTCAGGGGTGAATTTTCTTTGATTTGTCAGGATTCTGGGATTTCGAATTTACAGTTTGGATAGTAGACCTCTGTAAGGGATAAATTATGTTTTGTCTAGAGTCTTGTATTCAATAGGACATTTAGAATAGTAGACCTTTGTTAGGGGAGAATTTTGTTTTATTCGTCTGGATTCTTGGGATCAATAAAGACATTTTAGATAGTAGACCTTGGTCAGGGAGGTTTATGTTTTATTTGTCTGGATTCTTGGGTTATTTAAGGACATTTGCATAGTAGACTTGGTTAGGGTAGAATTTTGTTTATTTGTCCGGATTCCTAGGGTTCAAAAGGATATTATGGATAGTAGACCTTTGTTAAAGGAGAATTTTGTTTTATTTGTCTGGATTCTTGGGATCAATAAAGATATATTGAATAGTTGACATTTGTAAGGGGAGAATTTTGTTTTAGTTGTCTGTATTCTTGTGTCCAGTGTGTACATTTTGGATAACAGACCTTTGTCAGGGCGAATTATGTTTTATTTCCAGATTATTGTGTTCAATAAGGACATTTAGGATGTAAGCATTTGTTAGGGAAGAATTTTGTTTTTATTTGTCTGGATTCTTAGGTTCAAAAAAGCATATTTGATAGAAGACCTTTGTCAGGGGAGAATTTTGATTTATTTTTCTGGATTCTTGTGTTCAATGAGGACATTTTTGATATTGGACCTATGTCCTTGGAGAATTTTGTTATATTTGTCTGAATTCTTGGGATCAATAAAGACATTTTGAATAGTTAACCTTTGTAATGGGAGATTTTTATTTTTATTTGTCTTTATTCTTGTGTCCAGTGTGTACATTTTGGATAGTAGACCTTTGTCAGGGCGAATTATGTTTTATTTCTAGATTCTTGTGTTCCATAAGGACATTTAGGATAGTAGACATTTGTTAGGGGAGAATTTTGTTTTTATTTTATTTGTGGGGAATCTTTTGAATTCTGATGAAGGACTCATGTCGGGCCAACTGGACCATGGCCGTCATTGGGAAGCTTGCTTAGAGCGTCTGTCAAATTTGCCCAGCAGATAGGCCTAAAATATACAGGGCGCACATTCCGCTTTCTCAACCCCAAGGAACGGACTGAGTAGACGTGGTCAAAGCTCCTCCGAGGCTCCCACCTCCCCCCCCCCAAAAAAAATAAAACCAAAAAGAAATTCTACATTTGACGATTTAAGGTTCAGGAGACGCAGGCCCGGCCGTCCAACCACACCACGCGTGGGGTCGGGTCTGGGGTTGGCTGCAAACATAATGCAGAGGCAGGTGGATCTCTGTGAGTTCGAGGCCAGCCTGGGCTACCAAGTGAGCTACAGGAAAGGCGCAAAGCTACACAGAGAAACCCTGTCTCAAAAAACAAAAAAAGAAAGAAAGAAAGAGAGAGAGAGAGAGAGAGAGAGAGAGAGAGAAAGGAAGGAAGGAAGAAAGAAAGAAAGAAAGAAAGAAAGAAAGAAAGAAAGAAAGAAAGAAAGAAAGAAAAATAAATTCCACATTTGCAGATTTACGGTTCAGGAGACGCAGGCCCAGCCGTCCAACCTTACCACGCGTGGGGTCGGGGGGTCCGGGGTCGGCTGGACACGTCACGCGTGTGCAGGAAAGCGCTCGGCCTGCTGTGAAGATCTGGGAATCATTCACATTCTGATGGAGGACCCACGGCCCCCCAACTGGGCCGTGGCGGCCACTGGGAAGCATTCTCAGAGCGTCTGTCAATCAAATCTGCCCACCAGACGGGCTCCAGATACAGAGGGCGGGCATTCCGCGCTCTCCACCCCTGGGGGCGTGGTTATGCTAATGAGGGTCTCTTCGAGAGGTGTGGTTATGCTAATGAGGATCTCTTCGAGGGTGTGGTTATGCTAATGAGGATCTTTTCGAGGGGCGTGGTTATGCTAATGGGGGTCTCATCCCAGACGGGGTTGTGCTAATGAGGGCCTCGTTGGGGCGTGGTTATGCTAATGAGGGACTCATCCAGGGCCAAAGCTCCTCCGAGGCTCCCAACCTGCTTGTCACGCCGTCTCTTAACTCAGACCCTAGTGACCACGGGTCGGCGGATGAATGATGCTGAGGGGTCCTCTGGATTCTGCAGACGGCAATAATGCCACTCACCTCGGAACCAACACCCAGCCCCTACGTAAAAACATTCACAATGTCTCTTTTTTTTATTTTTGTTTTTTGAGACAGGGTTTCCCTGTGTAGCTTTGCGCCTTTCCTGGAGCTCACTTGGTAGCCCAGGCTGGCCTCGAACTCACAGAGATCCGCCTGGCTATGCCTCCCGAGTGCTGGGAAGAAAGGCATGCGCCGCCACCGCCCGGCATCACAAAGTCTCTATTCTCGGTGGTTCTCGGGTTTGTCACTGTGCACCACCTGCTCCGTGCTCTGGAACGTGTGCCCTGGTTATTCCTGTTTCACAACTTGGGGGTGGTACCTGGTGCAAGACCCTCGCCGATCCCCATCACCAAGTTCACAGCACCCAGGCACGACCAACGAGCCATCCAAATCACACTCTTTCTAGCAGCCCTGGGTATAACCACAGGTACAGCCACTGTTATAGCGGGACTGACTACTCCCCTAGCGATTTACCATCAGCTTTCCTTACAAGTCACCCAGGATTTCCAACGAGCAGCTCGGACCCTCCTGACTCCTCGGGAACGAACAGACTCACTGGCCATGGTGGTATCACAAAATCAGAGAGGATGAGATTGATGAACAGCAGAAAGAGGTGGCCTTTGTCTCTTTCTTGAGGAAGAGGGTTGATTTTACGTCCACCCATCAGGGGCGGTGAAAGATCACAACACAGGGGTGGTGCCTGGTGAAGAACCCTCGCCAATCCCCATCACCAAGTCCACAGCACCCAGTCATGACAAACGAGCCATCCAAATAATACTCTTTCTAGCCGCCCTGGGCATAAGTGCAGGTACAGCCACTGGAATGGCAGGACCGACCACTCCCCTAGCGATTTGCCATCAGCTTTCCTCACAATTCATCCAGGATTTCCCGCGAGGAGCTCAGACCCTCCTGACTCCTCGGGAACGCACAGACTCACTGGCTACGGTCGTATTGCAAAAGCAGAGAGGATGAGATTGATGAACAGCAGAAAGAGGTGGTCTTTGTCTCTTTCTTGAGGAAGAGTTGTTGCTTTTACGTCCACCCATCAGGGGCGGTGAAAGATAAGATCCCACAACTCCAGATGGATCTTCAAACCCAGACACAGCTTGATGCCCCCAGACAGTGGAGCACTGAGAGTCAGATATGGACACGGATGCTGCCTTTCTCATCCCCTCTTTTTCTTCCTTTTCCTGGCCCTGCTCATGGCGCCCGTCCTCATAAACTTCCCGGTTAGATTTCTCCAACCACAGATCCAAAATATGTCTAACCAAGCTCCGAACCAGTGAATATCACAGGGTGACCAAGCCCTAATCGTCAAAGCCAGAGATCTGCAGAACCGGGTTACATCCTGAGGAAGGAGGTCAGGACGGTCCCGAGAACCCCGGCGCCCCAATGCAGCAGGAAGCAGGCTAAAGATAATAAGAAATGACGGAGGAAGAAATGTCGGAGGAAGAAATGATGGAGGAAGAAATGACAAAGGATGAAGAAATGACAGAGGAGGAAGAAATGACAGAGAAATAAATGATGGAGGATGAAGAAATGACGGATGAAGAAATGACAGAGGAAGAAATGACAGAGGAAGAAGAAATGACGGGGGAAGAAATGACAGAGGAAGGAGGTCAGGACGGTCCCGAGAACCCCGGCGCCCCAATGCAGCAGGAAGCAGTCTCAAGATAACTCCGCCCCCTTTCCTACCCCAGTTTTGATAATTTTGCCCTTTTTCCAACGCCCAGCTGCTTGTCACCCTTTCCAACCCCCAGCTGCTTTTTTACTAAACAAAAAAGGGGGGAATGTAGGGAGAAGGGGGCGTGGCTAGAGAATCCCGCCCTGACCCTGGAGCCCAGAACCAGGGAAAGGACGGCTCAGATGATCAAGCCAGGGAGAGAAACACAGCAGTTATGCTAATGAGAGTCTCATCGAGGGGCGTGGCTATGCTAATGAGGGCCTCGTGATGGAGGGGCGTGGCTATGCTAATGAGGGCCTCGTGGTGGAGGGGCGTGGTTATGCTAATGAGGGCTCAGGTGATCAAGCCAGGGAGAGAAACACAGCTCAGCTCGGATCAGAGCCGCCCCTGCCCCTGTCCACCTGACTGGTGAAACCGACCAATCACAGAGCAGGACAGCAGAATCCTGGCCCTAGGGCCCAGGACCAGGGAAAGAAACACAGCCTGGGTTTGGGACCTGAGCCAGAGAAATGGACACTTCATCCCCAAACCCAGAACGCAGGAAATATGCCCTGACCCTGAAACTGGTACCAAAATAACCCGCTTGGCCCCTAGAATCCGAGTCAGTGACAGAAATGCGCCCTGGCCTTAGAGGTAGCGTCAAAAAGCCAAGAGGCGCCAGGGAAAGAAACACAGTGTGGCCCTGAAATCAGGGCCATCTCTGCCCCTTGCTCACAAAACTGGCCAATCCCTGGGCAGAAAATAAACTAACCAATCACAGTTGACTCTGCCTCCTAGACATCCTATATAAACCACCCTGCCTGGTCAGTTGTGAGCTGTTCTCTCCACCCTGGTGGAGGCAGCTACTCTCCTGGACTCCTCCTTCCCAAATAAACCTCTTTCTCAAAAGAGTTTTGGGTGAAGACCTTCATTAAATGGTGCACAGAAGAACCTTGCTGGGATGTCCCATAGTGGACTGAGCGAGAAAGAGCTGGTAACACTGAGCCAGGGATTGTGGCTCTCCAGGAGAGGAGCAGGATTGCTGTGTCCCGCGGGGAGACCATCCCCCATCACACCATCATACCAGGTATATCCTGATGTTTCTGAAGAGTCAGGATACCCTGACCTTCCCCAAGAGTCAGGATGCCCTTCCTTGCTGAAGCAGTTCCAGGCCTGACTCCCCCGCGAAGTCAGAAACCCTTCCTTTCCAAGGTCGGGCTGTTTCTTTGCAGTCCCAGCCGTCAGAGCTGTGCTAAGCAGCTCCAGGTGTCCGGGACACCTTCAGGGCGGAGCTCCTGTCCTCAGCAGCTCTGGGGTGTCCGGGATTCCTCTCCCTCTAGGGCTGAACTGTCTCCTCAAGGTTTCAGACATCGGTTTACTAACATTTGGTGCTGAAACCCGGGACACCAAACCCAGAGCTTTTGTAGTTTACTAACAGGTACAATAAAGATATTTTGGATAGTAGACCTTTGTCAGGGGAGAGTTTTGTTTTATTTGTCTGGATTCTTGGCCTAAATAAGGACATTTTGAATACTAGACCTTAGTCAGGGAAGTATTTTTGTTTTATTTATCCAGATTCTTGATTCAGGGTGTACACTTTGGATAGTAGACATTGTCAGGGGAGAATTTTGTTTTTATTATTCCGGATTCTTGGGTTCATTGTGTGCATTTTTGGATAGTAGACCTTTGTCAGAGAAGAATTTTGTTTTATTTGTTCAGATTTTGGGTTCAATAAGGACGTTTGTTATAGTAGACGTTTGTTAGGGGAAAATTTTTGTTTTATTTGGCTGGATTTGTGGTTTCAATGAAGACATTTTGGACGGTAGACATTTGTGAAGTGAAAATTTTGTTTTGTTTGTCTGGATACTTGGGTTTGTTAAGGACATTTTGGATAGTAGATCTTTGTCAGGGCAGAATTTTGTTTTATTTGTCTGGATACTTGAGTTCAGTGTGCTCATTATCTCCTGATAAAGGTCTACTATCATTTCCCACAGTGCCTTTCTCCATGTCATCAGAACCACATTTCCCACAGTTCCATTCACTATGTCATCAGAACTACATTTCCCAGAGTTCCATTCTCTGCCTCCTCAAGACGACATTGCCCACAGTGCCTTTCTCCGGGTCATAAGAACTACATTTGCCAGAGTCTCGCTCCTGACCTCATCACAACTCCATTTCTCACAGCGCTTTCCTCTGCGTCTTCTGAACGACGTCTACCACAGCTCCATGCTCTACCTTCTCAGGACTTCACGTCTGTCTTTCCTCACAACTACACTTCCCAGAGTTCCATTCTCCAGGTCATCAGAACTACATTTCCCACAGTGCCATTCTCCATGTCATCAGAACTACATTGCCCACAGTTCTGTTCATTATGACAATAGAACTACATTTCCCAAAGTTCGAATCTCTTCTCAGGACTGCATTTCCCACAATGCCTTTCTAAAAGTCATCAGAACTACATTTCCCAAAGTTCCATTCACTACATCATCAGAACTATATTTCCCACAGTTCCTTCCTCTACATCCTGAGAACTACATTTCCCCCAGTTCCTTTATCTGTTTCCTTAGAACTAATTTTTCAACAGCGCTTTAATTTGTGTCATCAGACTACATTACCCACAATTCCTTTCTCTATGTCATCAGAACTTTTTTACCCCGCAGGTCCATTCTCAGCCTTTCAGGACAGGACTCCATTTTCCAGGGTGCCTTTTCTCTACATCGTCAGAACTACATCTCCCTCAGTGCCTTTGTCTGAGTCCACGGAACTACATTTCCCAGAGTTCCCTTCCCTGTGTCCTCAGAACTACATTTCCCAGAGTTCCCTTCCCTATGTCATCAGAACTACATTTCCCAGAGTTCCCTTCCCTGTGTCATCAGAACTACATTTCCCAGAGTTCCCTTCTCTCCTTCATAAGAACCACATACCCCAGAGATCCATGCTCTACCCCCTCAGGACGACATTGACCACCATGTCTCTCTCTGCGTCATCAGAACTACATTTCCCAGAGTTCCCTTCCCTGTGTCATCAGAACTACATTTCCCAGAGTTCCCTTCTCTCCTTCATAAGAACCACATACCCCAGAGATCCATTCTCTACCCCCTCAGGACGACATTGACCACCATGTCTCCCTCTGCGTCATCAGAACTACATTTCCCACAGTTCCCTTCTCTCCTTCATAAGAACCACATACCCCAGAGATCCATGCTCTACCCCCTCAGGACGACATTGACCACCATGTCTCTCTCTGCGTCATCAGAACTATAAAGAATTTGTCTGGAATCGTGGGTTCCATGAGTGCTTTGCTGACGGCAGACCTTCGTCAGGGGAGCGTTTGTTTTATTTTTCTGGATTCTTGGCTTCGATGAGGACATGTTAGATGGCGGACTTTGTCGGGGGACGATTTTATGTTGTCTGGATTTGGGGTTCGGTGTGTGCATTTTGGTTAGGACACTTTAGTCGGGGGAGAATTATGTTTTATGTGTCGGGATTCTAGGGTTCAATGAGGACATTTTGGAGAGTAGACCTTGGTCAGGGGAGAATTTTGTTTAATTATTCCGGTTTCATGGGTTCAAAAAAGACATTTTGGAAAGTAGACTTTTGTCAGGCGAGAATTTTCTTTTATTTGTCTCGATTCTTGGGGGGAGTGTGTACATTTTGATAGTAGACCTTTGTCAGGTGAGAAATTCGTTTTATTTTTCTGGATTCTTGTGTTCAATGAGGACATTTTTGATACTAGACCTATGTCCGGGGAGAATGTTATTTTATTTGTATTGATTCTTGTGTTCACATGTTTTTCTCATTTTGGACACTCCATCTTTGTCAGGGGGAATTCAGTTTTATTTGTCCGGATTCTTGGGTTCAATAAGGACATTTTGGATAGCAGAGCTTTGTCAGAGGAGAATGTTGATTTATTTGTCTGTATTCTTGCATTCAGTGTGTATATTTTGCAGGGTAGACCTTTGTCAGGAGGGAATTTTGCTTTATTTGTCTGGATTCTAGCATTCAACAAGGACATTTTGGATAGTAGACCTTCGTCAGGAGAGAATTTCGATTTATTTGTGTGGATTCTTGGGTTCAATAAGGACATTTTGGATAGTAGAACTTAGTCAGGAAAGAACTGTCTTTTATATATCTGGATTCTTGGTTTGACGTAGGAAATTTTTCATATTAGACCTTTGTCAGGGGAGAATTTTGTTTTATTTTTCGGATTTCTTGGGTTCAATAAGGATATTTTGAATACTAGACCTTTGTCAGGTGAGAATTGTCATTTATATATCTGGATTATTGGTTTGACGTAGAAAAAAATTTCATAGTAGACCTTTGTCAGGAGAGAATTTTGTTTTATTTGTCTGGATTCTTGGTTTGAAGTAGGAAATGTTTCATGGTAGACCTTTGTCAGTGGAGAATTTTTATTTCATTTTTCTGGATTCCTGGATTCAGAGTGTACATTTGTTATGTCATTACTACCCCTGGTCTCTCTCACATTCCTCTCTTCGGCATTACCAACGACTCTAACTCCTCAGGGATACACTTTGTGGGTATTCTGGATTCTGCAGACTGCAATAATACCATTAACCTTGGAACTAACACCCAGCCCCTATGTCCAAACATTCACAACGTCTCTATTCTTGGTGGTACTCGGGTTTATAAGGACATTTTGGATAATAGACCCTTGTCAGGGGAGAATTTTGTTTTATTTGTAATGGAGGCTTTGGTTCAATAAGGACATGTTCGATGGTAGACCTTTGTCCCAGGAAAGTTTTGTTAATTTCTCTGGGGATTCTTGGGTTCAGTGTGTACATCATGGAGAGCAGACCTACGTCAGGGTAGAATTTTGTTTATTTGTCCGGGTTCTTGGGTTCAGGGAGGAGAGTTTGCAGAGTGGACCTTTGTCAGGGCCGAATTTTTCTTATTTCTCTGCATTCTGGGTTTCACTGTGTACATTTTGGACGGTAGACCTTTCTCAGTGGGGAACTTTGTTTTATTTGTTGGGATTCTTTGGTTCAATAACATTTTTGGTAGCTGACCTCTGTCAGGCGATTATTTTATATTTTATTTTTCTGCTTTCTTGGGTTCAGTGTGAACATTTTGGATTTTAGACCTTTGTGAGTAGAGAATTTTGGTTTGTCTTTTGTCTGGAATCTTGGGTTCAAAAAGGACATTTAGAATAGTTGACCTATGTCCGGGGAGAGTTTTGCTTCCTTTGTCCAGATTCTTGGGCTCCATACGGACGTGTTTGTAGTTTTCCTTTGTCAGTGGAGAATTTTGTTTTATTTGTCTGGATTCTGGGATTCAGTGAGGACATTTTGAATAGTCGACCTTGGTCAGAAAAAAAAATTTTGTTTCCTTTGCTCGGTATCATGTGTTCAGTGTGTACATTTTTGATAGCAGCCCTTTGTCAGGGGAGACGTTTGTTATTTTTGTCTGGGTTCCGTATAGACCTTTTGCACTTTAAACTTTCCCGGGGCAGGGGGGATCTTGTTTTGTTTGTCTGGATTCATGGGTTCTAGAAGGACATTTTGGAGAGCAGACCTTTGTCAGAGTGGAATTTGTTTTATTTTTCTGTATTCTTTGGTTAAGTATGGACATTTTTGATAGCAAACCTTTGTCATGGGGGTATTTTGTTTTATTTGTCTGGAGTCTTGGGTTCAATGAGGACATTTTGGAGAGCAGACCTTTGTCAGAGTGGAATTTCATTTTATTTTTCCAGATTCTTTGGTTAAGTGTGGACGTTTTGGAGAGCAGACCTAAGTCGGTAGGGGATTTTGTTTTATTTGTCTGGAGTCTTGGGTTCAATGAGGACATTTTGGAGAGCAGACCTTTGTCAGAGTGGAATTTCATTTTATTTTTCTAGATTCTTTGGTTAAGTGTGGACGTTTTGGAGAGCAGACCTTTGTCAGGGCGGAATTTTGTTTTATCCTCATGGATTCTTGGCTACGCAATGTACACTTTGGATTGTAGACCTTTGTCAGGAGACGATTTTCATTTTATTTTTCTGGATTCTTCAAATCAATAAGGATATTGTTGAATAGAAATAGAATACAGAAAGAAGACCTTTGTCATGGGAGAATTTTCTTTTATTTGTCTGGATTCTTGGCCTAACTAAGGACATTTTGAATACTAGACCTTAGTCAGGGAAGTATTTTTGTTTTATTTATCCAGATTCTTGATCCAGTGTGTACACTTTGGATGTAGACATTGTCAGGGGAGAATTTTGTTTTATTATTCCGGATTCTTGTGTTCATTGTGTGCATTTTTGGATAGTAGACCTTTGTCAGAGAAGAATTGTGTTTTATTTGTTCAGATTTTGGGTTCAATAAGGACATTTTTAGAGTAAACGTTTTTAGTGTAGAATTTTTTTTATTTGGATGGATTTGTGGTTTCAATGAAGACATTTTGGACGGTAGACGTTTGTGAAGTGAAAATTTTGTTTTGTTTGTCTGGATTCTTGGGTTCAATTAGGACATTTTGGGTAGTAGACCTTTGTCAGGGGAGAATTTTGTTTAATTGTCTGGATACTTGAGTTCAGTGTGCTCATTAGCTCCTGATAAAGGTCTACTATCATTTCCCACAGTGCCTTTCTCCATGTCCTCAGAACCACATTTCCCACAGTGCCTTTCTCCATGTCCTCAGAACCACATTTCCCACAGTTCCATTCTCGGCCTCCTCAAGACGACATCGCCCACAGTGACTTTCCTGGGTCATAAGAACGACATTTCCCAAAGTCTCGCTCCTGACCTCATCACAACTCCATTTCTCACAGCGCTTCCCTCTGCGTCTTCTGAGCGACGTCTACCACAGCTCCATTCTCTACCTTCTCAGGACTGCACTTCTGTCTTTCCTCACAACTACACTTCCCAGAGTTCCCTTCTCCAGGTCATCAGAACTACATTTCCCAGAGTTCCTTGCTTTGCAACATCAGAACTACATTTCCCACAGCTCCTTTCTCTCTCATCAGAACTACACTTCCCAGAGTTCCCTTCTCCAGGTCATCAGAACTACATTTCCCAGAGTTCCTTGCTTTGCAACATCAGAACTACATTTCCCACAGTTCCTTTCTCTCTCATCAGAACTACATTTCCCACAGTTCCTTTCTCTCTCTCATCAGAACTACATTTCCCAGAGTTCCATTCTCCATGTCATCAGAACTAAATTTCCCACAGTGCCTTGCTCTACATCATCAGAATTACATTTTCCACAGGACCTTTCTCTCCCTCACCAGAACTACATTTCCCAGAGTTCCATTCTCTATGTCATCAGAACTACATTTTCCACAGTTCCCTTCTCTCTTTCATAAGAACTACATTTCCTATAGCTCTTTGCTTTACTACCTCAGAACTACATTTCCCAGAGTTCCCTTCTCTCCTTCATAAGAACCACATACCCCAGAGATCCATTCTCTACCCCCTCAGGACGACATTGACCCCCACGTCTCTCTCTGCGTCCTCAGAACTACATTTCCCAGAGTTCCCTTCCCTGTGTCATCAGAACTACATTTCCCAGAGTTCCCTTCCCTGTGTCATCAGAACTACATTTCCCAGAGATCCATTCTCTACCCCCTCAGGACGACATTGACCCCCACGTCTCTCTGCGTCATCAGAACTATCAAGTCTTTGTCTGGAATCTTGGGTTCCATGAGTGCTGTTTTGATGGCAGACCTTCGTCAGGGGAGCGTTTGTTTTATTTTTTCTGGATTCTCGGCTTCAATGAGGACATGTTAGATGGCGGACTTTGTCGGGGGACGATTTTATGTTGTCTGGATTTGGGGTTCGGGGTGTGCGTTTTGGTTAGGACACTTTTGTCGGGGGAGAATTTTGTTTTATGTGTCGGGATTCTAGGGTTCAGTGAGGACATTTTGGAGAGTAGACCTTGGTCAGGGGAGAATTTTGTTTTCTAGGTCGGGATTTTTGAATTCACACCGTTTCCTGACTCAGACCCTAATGACTCCGGGTCAGCGAATGAATGAATGATGCTGAGGCTGACCATTTTAGAGAACGCTGGTTGTCTGTCACCCTGGGGTCCAAGATTCACCCGCAACGACCCGTGCAGAAAGGGGCGGGACTTCCCGTGTCCACACGTGATTGACAGCTGTGCCTCACTCAATCTTCCAAGAAGGGGCGGGACTTCCCCTGTGTACACATGATTGACAGCTGTGGGGGCCGCACCTCCCACGGGAGGAACACGGAGGGCTCGGGAATGACGTCACACTGGGAACGAACGAATGAATGAATGGATGGATGAACGAGTGAATGAACGGCTCATTTTAATAAATTTAAAAAAATCAGCAAATGCAGGAATGAATGAACGAACGACTGGTTTTAATGAATGAATGAATAAAAAAATAATGAATAATAATAAATAATAACAAATTATTAAATAATGAATGAATAATAAATTAATTAACTAATAATAAATAGTAAATAATAAAGAAATAACAAAGAAATAACAAATAGATAACAAATAAGTACATAAAAAATATATAAGTAAATGACAAATAAAAAATATTAAATGAACAAATAATGAATAAATAGATAAATAAACAATAAATAACAAATAAATAAAAAACATATAAATAATAAGTAAAAAATAATAAATAAATAGTAAATAATAAATGAATGAATGACAAATTAATAATAAATAACAAATAATAAGTAAGTAGATAGATAAAAATAAATAAATAATTACTTAATAATTAATAAAGAAATAATGAATGAATAAATGACAAATAAATAACAAATAAGTAAATAATAAATACATAAAAAATATATAAGTAAAAAATAAATAGTAAATAATTAATGAACAATACATGAATAAACAATAAATAGATAAATAAGTAATAAATAATAAAAAATGACAAATAAATAAGTAACAAATAAACAACAAATAAATAAGTAATAAACAGTAAATAATAAACGAACAAATAATAAACACATGAATAACTAATAAATACATAAGTGAATGAATGAATGAATAAATAAATAAATAAATAAGTAAGCGAACACAGAGGACGCGACCTGGTCGCCCCGGCGATGATTTCCACCCCGTGGTGGGACCCGAACCCGGGGCCCCGGGGGGAGTGACGACACCGAGGCGCGGCCGTAGAAATCACCGCCGTGGTTTATTGTGAAAATCGCCGCCCGCACCGGAATCTCCGCCCCCCACCCACCCGTGCCCCGGTCCCCAGGGGGGGAAAACAGAAAATTTAAATTTTTAATTTCAAATTTTTTCCCCCGTGATTTTTAAAAATCTCATTTTTTTTTCTCGTGAATTATTTTCGCTAAAATTTTCTCCCTGGTCGACGTCCTCGCCATGACGGACTGCGACGCCGCCGGCCCGGCGTCCATGCCTGCACCTCTGCCGACGCTCTCGACGCCACGTGGAAATTTTTTAATTTTTTCTTTTTTTCTGGAAAGTTCTGGCGTCGCACAGGCGACATCCCCAAATTTCCACGGGACAACGCCGTGGTCCGGGATCCCCGGGTCGGACGCTTCCGGGTCACCGAACATGAAATAAACCAAAACAAGATTTTCTAAATTAAAATTTAAAATTAAAATGAAAAATAAAAATTGCAAAAATTTTAAAAGTAAAATTGCAAAAACTTTATAATTAAATTGCAAAAACTTTAAAATTAAATTTGCAAAAATTTTAAAAATAAAATCGCAAGCACTTTAAAATTAAAATTGCAAAAAGTTTAAAATTAAAATTACAAACACTTTAAAATTAAAATTGCAAACATTTGAAAATTAAAATTGCAATGATTTTAAAATTAAAATAATTGCAAAAGTTTTAAAATTAAAATCCCAAAAATTTTAAAATTAAAATTGTAAAAACTTTAAAATTAAAATTGCAAAAACTTTCAAATTAAAATTGCAAAAAATTTTAAAATTAAAATTGCAAAATTTAAAATTGCAAAATTTTTGGACGGGGCGTGCACGCCGTGTTCCCGGGGTGGACGGACGGGAGTGCGTGTGCATCCTTATATTCATGTGCAACGTCTGCACACGCAACCCCGACCCCCACGCACGGCGTCCTTGGCGATCGAACTGAAAATGGCGAGAAAACCGGGTTTTTCAAAATTTTTTTTTCGTATTTTTCCCCATCCCCGCCCCCTCCCCAAATATCTTTTCCCCGCCCCCCAGGATGATAGACAGCGTCTCTGTGAATGATTACATTTTTTTTTGTACAAAGTCTTCTTTAAATAGAGTCCGGGCCGGAACCGCGCGCGCCAGGGCCGCGGCGTCCGGTGAAATTTTTTTGTTTTTTTAAATCGGATTTTTAAAATTTTTTTTTAATATATCTATATATTTTTTTTTTTGCAGTTTTTCTGTCCCGTTTTTATTTTTTCTCCAGCATCAACGTCCCGGGTTCGGTTCCCGGCGCCGCGGGGCGTGAAAAAAAGTCACCGCGAAACGTGGTTCGCGTCTGGTCGGCGTCGTCGGCGCGGCACGTGGCACCGGGGTCAACGTCCGCCTCGCTTTCCCGCCCTTTCCGTCGTCGATGAAACAAAGTCGGGAAAATTCTCCGTCTCGGCTCCAGGAAATTTCCGCAGTTTTCGTTTTTTTTTTTTTTTTTTTGCACCGAAATTAAAATTAAATAAAAATTAAAATAAAAATTTGAAATTTTCCTTTCCCCCACTCCCGGAAAACCCCCAAAGTTTGGTTTTTTTCTGGAGGATTCCGTGAAAAATAAAAATGATTATTTTCTCCCCGCGAACCCCGCAGGGTTCGCACTCACTCGCCAGTCGCTTCCATAGACGTTAAAATAAAAATTTTCAAAATTCTCTCTGTTAAAATAAAAAATTTTCAAATATTCCCTCCGCCGTTCCAGAAACAAATTCTGGATTTTTGGCGGGGGGGAAAATTTCCACGGAATTTTAAATAAAAAAAAGGAACGGACGCTGCAGCTTTCACGCGCGTCCCCGAGACAAAACCAAAAACAATAAATAAAACCGAAATAAATAAAAATAAATAAAACGCCCGGGGTGCGGCTCCAACCAAAATTCTAGGAAACGCCTCCAAATTTCCG
>NC_051083.1:3495897-3531367 GCF_004664715.2 Peromyscus leucopus
CATCAAGAACTATCAAGTATTCGTCAAGAATCTTGGGTTCCATGAGTGCTTTGCTGATGGCAGACCTTCGTCAGGGAGCGTTTGTTTTATTTTTCTGGATCCTTGGCTTCAATGAGGACGTGTTAGATGGCGGACTTTGTCGGGGGACGATTTTATGTTGTCTGGATTTGGGGTTCGGGGTGTGCGTTTTGGTTAGGACACTTTTGTCAGGGGAGAATTGTGTTTTATTTGTCGGGATTCTAGGGTTCAATGAGGACATTTTGGAGAGTAGACCTTTGTCAGGGGAGAATTTTGTTTAATTATTCCGGTTTCATGGGTTCAAAAAAGACATTTTGGAATGTGGACTTTTGTCAGAGGAGAATTTTCTTATTTGTCTCGATTCTTGGGTGGTGTACATTTTGATAGTAGACATTTGTCGGGTGAGAAAATTGTTTTATTTTTCTGGATTCTTGTGTTCGATGAGGACATTTTGATATTAGACCTACGTCAGGAGAGAATTTTATTTTATTTGTATCGATTCTTGTGTTAACATTTTTTTTCATTTTGGATACTCCACTGTTGTAAGAGAGGAAATCAATTTTATTTGTCCAGATTCTTGGGTTCAATAAGGACATTTTGGATTTATACTTGTATTCAGTGTGTATATTTGTAATTTGTCTGCATAGTTGGGGTCAACAAAGACATTTTGCATAGTAGACTTTTGTAAGGGTAGAATTTTTATTTAATTTGTCTGGATTCTTGGGTTCAATAAGGAAATTTTTTTTATAGTTGACCTTTGTGGGGGAGAATTTTGTTTTATTTGTCTTGATTCTTTCATACAGTGTGTACATTTTGGATAGTAGACATTTGTCAGGGCGAATTATGTCTTATTTCTGAGATTCTTGGGTCCAATCTGTATATTTTGGAGAATAGAACTTTGTCAGGGGAGAATTTTGTTTTATTTGTCTGGATTCTTGGGTTCAGTGTGTGCATTTTGGATAGTAGACTTTTGTCTTTGGAGTCTTTGGAGAATGTGGTTTTATTTGTCCGGATACTTGGGTTCAATAAGGGCATTTTGGATAATAGACTTTTGTCGGGGGACTATTTTTATTTTTTTGTCTGGATTCCTGTGTTCATTGTGAAAATTTTGGATAGTAGACATTTGTCAGGGGAGAATTTCTTTTCATCGTCTGGATTCTTGGCTTCACTGTGTACATTTATGATAGGAGACCATTATCAGTGGAGAATTTTGTATTAAAATCTGGATTCTTGGTTTCAAAAAGGACATTTTTGGGCATTAGACCATTGTCATTGGAGAATTTTGTTGTGTTTGTCTACATTGTTGGGTTGGGTTTTTACATGTTGGATAGTAGATGTTTGTCAGGTGAGAATTTTTGTTTTATTTGTCTGCATTCTTGGTTTCACTGTGGACATTTTGTATAGTAGACCTTTGTCAAGGTAGAATATTATTTTATTCATCTGGTTTCTTGGGTTGAATAAGGACATTTTTGATAGTAGACTGTTCTCAGCAGTGAATTTTGTTTTATTTGTCAGGAAAGGGGGGTTTAGAGTTCACATATTGGATAGTAGACGTTTGTTAGGTGAGAATTTGTTTTACTTGTCTGGATTCATAGTACAATAAGGATATTTTGGATAGTAGACATTTGTCAGGGTATAATTTTCCTTTATTTGTCTTGATTCTTGGCTTCAGTGTGTACCTTTTGTATAGTAGACCTTTCTCAGCCAAGAATTTTGTTTAATTTGTCTGGATTCTTCAGTGCAGTGTGTATATTTGGGTAGTAGACCTTTGTCAAGGGAAAATTTTGTTTTATTTTTTGGGATTTTTTGGTTCCATAGGGACATTTTGGAGAGTAGACATTTGTCAATGGAGAGTTTTGTTTTATTTGTAAGAAATCATGTGTTCAGTGTGGACATTCTGGATATTGGACTTTTGTGAGGTGAGAATTTTGTTTTATTTATCTGGATTTTTTGGTTCAATAAGGACATTGTAGATAAACGACCTTTGTCACGGGAGAATTTTCTTTTATTTGTCTGGATTCTTGGCCTAAATAAGGACATTTTGAATACTAGACCTTAGTCAGGGAAGTATTTTTGTTATATTTATCCAGATTCTTGATTCAGTGTGTATACTTTGGATAGTAGACATTGTCAGGGGAGAATTTTGTTTTATTATTCTGGATTCTTGTGTTCATTGTGTGCATTTTTGGATAGTAGACCTTTGTCAGAGAAGAATTGTGTTTTATTTGTTCAGATTTTGGGTTCAATAAGGACATTTGTTAGAGTAGACGTTTGTTAGGGAGAATTTTTGTTTTATTTGGCTGGATTTGTGGTTTCAATGAAGACATTTTGGACGGTAGACATTTGTGAAGTGAAAATTTTGTTTTGTTTGTCTGGATTCTTGGGTTCATTAAGGACATTTTGGATAATAGATCTTTTTTGGGTGAGAATAATGTTTTATTTCTCTGGATACTTTGGTTCATTAAGGACATTTTGGACAGTACATCTTTTTTGGGCAAGAATAATGTTTAAATTCTCTGGATTCTTGGCTTCCAATAGGACATTTTGGATAGTAGACCTTTGTCAGGGGAGAATTTTGTTTTATTTGTCTGGATTCTTGAGTTCAGTGTGCTCATTATCTCCTGATAAAGGTCTACTATCATTTCCCACAGTGCCTTTCTCCACGTCATCACAACCACATTTCCCACAGTTCCATTCACTATGTCCTCAGAACCACATCATTTCCCAGAGTTCCATTCTCTGCCTCCTCAAGACGACATTGCCCACAGTGCTTTCTCCGGGTCATAAGAACTACATTTCCCAAAGTCTCGCTCCTGACCTCATCACAACTCCATTTCCCATCGCGCTTTCCTCTGCGTCTTCTGAACGACGTCTACCACAGCTCCATTCTCTACCTTCTCAGGACTGCACTTCTGTCTTTCCTCACAACTACACTTCCCAGAGTTCCCTTCTCCAGGTCATCAGAACTAAATTTCCCGCAGTGCCTTGCTCTACATCATCAGAATTACACTTCCCAGAGTTCCATTCTCTATGTCATCAGAACTACATTTCCCACAGTGCCCTGCTCTACATCATCAGAACTACATTTTCCACAGTTCCCTTCTCTCTTTCATAAGAACTACATTTCCTATAGCTCTTTGCTTTACTACCTCAGAACCTCATTTCCCAGAGTTCCCTTCTCTCTTTCATAAGAACTACATTTCCCAGAGTTCCATTCTCCAGGTCATGACAACTACATTTTAAAAAGTTCCATTCACTACAGTGTCAAGACTGCATTTCCCAAAGTGTCTTTAAGTCATCAGAACTACATTTCCCATAGTTCCCTTCCCTGTGTCATCAGAACTACATTTCCCAGAGTTCCCTTCCCTGTGTCATCAGAACTACATTTCCCATAGCTCCTTGCTTTACTACCTCAGAACTACATTTCCCACAGTTCCCTTCTCTCCTTCATAAGAACCACATACCCCAGAGATCCATTCTCTACCCCCTCAGGACGACATTGACCACCATGTCTCTCTCTGCGTCCTCAGAACTATCAAGTATTCGTCTGGAATCTTGGGTTCCATGAGTGCTTTGCTGACGGCAGACCTTCGTCAGGGGAGCGTGTGTTTTATTTTTCTGGATTCTTGGCTTCGATGAGGACATGTTAGATGGCGGACTTTGTCGGGGGACGATTTTATGTTGTCTGGATTTGGGGTTTGGTGTGTGCGTTTTGGTTAGGACACTTTTGTCGGGGGAGAATTTTATTTTATTTGTCGGGATTCTAGGGTTCAATGAGGACATTTTGGAGAGTAGACCTTTGTCAGGGGAGAATTTTGTTTAATTATTCCGGTGTCATGGGTTCAAAAAAGACATTTTGGAACGTGGACTTTTGTCAGAGGAGAATTTTATTTTTCTCGATTCTTGGGTGCGGTGTGTACATTTTGAGAGTAGACCTTTGTCGGGTGAGAAATTCGTTTTATTTTTCTGGATTCTTGTGTTCGATGAGGACATTTTTAATATTAGACCTATGTCCGGGGAGAATTTTATTTTATTTGTATTGATTCTTGTGTTCACATTGTTTCATTTTGGACACTCCATCTTTGTCAGGGAGGAATTCAGTTTTATTTCTCCGGATTCTTGGGTTCAATAAGGACATTTTGGATAGCAGACCTTTGTCAGAGGAGAATATTGATTTACTTGTCTGTATTCTGGGATTCAGTGTGTATATTTTGCAGGACAGACCTTTGTCAGGAGAGAATTTTGCTTTATTTGTCTGGATTCTAGCATTCAACAAGGACATTTTGGACAGTAGACCTTTGTCAGGAGAGAATTTAGTTTTATTTGTGTGGATTCTTGGGTTCACTAAGGACATTTTGGATAGTAGAACTTAGTCAGGAGAGAATTGTCTTTTATATATCTGGATTCTTGGTTTGACGTAGGAAATTTTTCATAGTAGACCTTTGCCAGGGGAGAATTTTGTTTTATTTTTCGGATTTCTTGGGCTCAATGAGGACATTGTGGAAAGTAGACCTTTGTCAGGAGAGAATTTTGTTTTATTTGTCTGGATTCTTGGGTTACATGAGGACATATTTTTTTTGGTTTTTCGCGACAGGTTTTCTCTGTGTAGCTTTTCCCCTTTTCCTGGAACTCACTTGGTACCCAAGGCTGATCTGAACTCACAGAGATCCACCTGCCTCTGCCTCCCAAGTGCTGGGATTAAAGGCGTGCGCCACCACCGCCCCACTCGAGGACATTTTTTATAGTAGACCTTAGTCATGGGAGAATTTTGGGTTGCTTTTCTGGATTCTTGGGTTCATTAAGGACATTTTGGACAATAGGTCTTTTTCAAGGGGAAAATTTAACTTCATTTGTCTGGAGTCTTCAGTTCAGTGTGTACATTTCGGACAGTAGACCTTTGTGAGGGTGAAAATTATTTTATATTTCTGTATTCTTGGGTTCAATTGGGACTTTTCGGAGAGTAGAACTTAGTCAGGAGAGAATTTTGTTTTACTTGTCTGGATTCTTGAGTTCAATGAGGACATTGTGGATAGTAGACCTGTGTCAGGTGAGAATTTTCTTTAATTTGTCTGGATACTTGTTTTTAGTAATAATATTTTGGAAGTTAGAAGTTTGTCAGGGGATAATTTTTTCATTTGTCTGGATTCTGGGGTTCAATGTGTACATTTTGGAGAGTAGACCTTTGTCAGGGGAGAATTTCGGTTTGTTTGTTCGGTTTGTACGGTTTGTTTCTGGATTCTTGATTCTGGATTCTTGGGTGCATTAAGGACATTTTGGATAGTAGACCTTTGTCAGGGGAGAATTTTGCTTTTTTTGTCTGTATACTTGTATTTTTTTTTTTTTTTGGTTTTTTCGAGACAGGGTTTCTCTGTGTAGCTTTGCGCCTTTCCTGGAACTCACTTGGTAGCCCAGGCTGGCCTCAAACTCACAAAGATCCGCCTGCCTCTGCCTCCCGAGTGCTGGGATTAAAGGCATGCGCCACCACCGCCCGGCTGTATACTTGTATTTGGTTTGTATATTTGCAATTTTTCTGCATGGTTGGGGTCAACAAGACATTTTGCATAGTAGACCTTTATCAGGGTAGAATTTTGTTTTATTTGTCTAAATTCTTGTGTTCAATGAGGACATTTTGGACAGTTGACCTTTGTGGGGGAGAATTTTGTTTTATTTGTCTTGATTCTTGCACACAGTGTGTACATTTTGGATTGTAGACCTTTGTCAGGGAGAATTATGTGTTATTTCTTGAGATTCTTGGCTCCAATCTGTATATTTTGGAGAATAGAACTTTGTCAGGGGATAATTTTGTTTTATTTGTCTAGATTCTTGGGTTCAGTTATGGCATTTTTGATAGTAGACCTTTATCAGGTGAGATTGCTTTTTTTCTATCTGGATTATTGAATTCATTTTGGAACTTTTGGATATTAGACTTTTGTCAGGGAAGAATTGTGTTTTCTTTGTCTGGATTCTTGGGTCAAGTGTGTGCATTTTGGATAGTAGACATTTGTCTTGGGAGAATGTGATTTTATTCGTCTGGAGACTTGGGTTGAATAAGGGCATTTTGGATAATAGACCTTTGTCAGGGGAGACTTTTGATATTTGTCTGGATTCTTGTGTTCATTATGAAAAATTTGGATAGTAGACATTTGTCAGGGGAGAATTTCTTTTGTCATCTGGATTCTTGGCTTCAGTGTGTACATTTTCGATAGGAGACCATTATCAGTGGAGAATTTCATATTAATCTCTGCATTCTTGGTTTCAATAAGGACATTTTGTGTTTTAGACCATTGTCATTGTAGAATTTTGTTGTATTTGTCTACATTGTTGGGTTCAGTTTTTACATGTTGAATAGTAGATGTTTGTCAGGTGAGAATTTTTGATTTAATTGTCGGAATTCTTCGGCGCTGTGTGTATATTTTGGATAGTAGACCTTTGTCAAGGGAGAATTTTATTTTATTTTTTGGGATTTTGGGTTCCCTAAGGACATTTTGGATAGTAGACCTTTGTAAGGGGAGAATTTTGTTTTATTTTTGGGGATTTTTGAGTTCCATAAGAGTATTTTGGATAGTAGACCTTTGTCAGGGGAGAATTTTGTTTTATTTGTAAGGAATCATGGGTTCAGTGTGTACATTCTGAAAATTGGACTTTTGTGAGATGAGACTTGTTTTATTTATCTGGATTCTTTGGTTCAGTAAGGACATTGTAGATAAACGACCTTTGTCATAGGAGAATTTTGTTTTATTTGTCTGGATTCTTGGCCTAAATAAGGACATTTTGAATACTAGACCTTAGTCAGGGAAGTATTTTTGTTTTATTTATCCAGATTCTTGATTCAGTGTTTACACTTTGGATAGTAGACATTGTCAGGGGAGAATTTTGTTTTTATTATTCTGGATTCTTGTGTTCATTGTGTGCATGTTTGGATAGTAGACCTTTGACAGAGAAGAATTGTGTTTTATTTGTTCAGATTTTGGGTTCAATAAGGACATTTTTTAGAGTAGACGTTTGTAAGGGGAAAATTTTTGTTTTATTTGGCTGGATTTGTGGTTTCAATGAGGACATTTGGGACGGTAGACATTTGTGAAGTGAAAATTTTGTTTTGTTTGTCTGGATTCTTGGGTTCATTAAGGACATTTTGGATAAGAGATCTTTTTTGGGCAACAATAATGTTTTATTTCTCTGGATTCTTGGGTTCAAATAGGACATTTTGGAGAGTAGACCTTTGTCAGGGGAGAATTTTGTTTTATTTGTCTGGAGACTTGAGTTCAGTGTGCTCATTATCTCCTGATAAAGGTCTACTATCATTTCCCACAGTGCCTTTCTCCATGTCATCACAACCACATTTTCCTACAGTTCCATTCACTATGTCCTCAGAACCACATTTCCCACAGTTCCATTCTCTGCCTCCTCAAGACGACATTTCCCACAGTGCCTTTCTGTGGGACATAAGAACTACATTGCCCACAATGCCTTTCTCTGGGTCATAAGAACTACATTTCCCAAAGTCTCGCTCCTGACCTCATCACAACTCCATTTCCCATAGCGCTTTCCTCTGCGTCTTCTGAACGACGTCTACCACAGCTCCATGCTCTACCTTCTCAGGACGACACTTCTGTCTTTCCTCACAACTACACTTCCCAGAGTTCCATTCTCCAGGTCATCAGAACTAAATTTCCCACAGTGCCTTGCTCTACATCATCAGAATTACATTTTCCACAGGACCTTTCTCTCCCTCAGCAGAACTACATTTCCCAGAGTTCCATTCTCTGTGTCATGACAACTACATTTTAAAAAGTTCCATTCACTACAGTGTCAAGACTGCATTTCCCAAGGTGTCTTTAAGTCATCAGAACTACATTTCCCATAGTTCCTTGCTTTACTACCTCAGAACTACATTTCCCAGAGTTCCCTTCCCTATGTCATCAGAACTACATTTCCCAGAGCTCCTTGCTTTACTACCTCAGAAGTACATTTCCCACAGTTCCCTTCACTATGTCATCAGAACTACATTTCCCAGAGTTCCCTTCTCTCCTTCATAAGAACCACATACCCCAGAGATCCATTCTCTACCCCCTCAGGAGGACATTGACCACCATGTCTCTCTCTGCGTCATCAGAACTACATTTCCCAGAGTTCCCTTCCCTGTGTCATCAGAACTACATTTCCCAGAGTTCCCTTCCCTGTGTCATCAGAACTACATTTCCCAGAGTTCCCTTCCCTATGTCATCAGAACTACATTTCCCAGAGTTCCCTTCCCTGTGTCATCAGAACTACATTTCCCACAGTTCCCTTCCCTGTGTCATCAGAACTACATTTCCCAGAGTTCCCTTCCCTATGTCATCAGAACTACATTTCCCACAGTTCCCTTCCCTGCGTCATCAGAACTACATTTCCCACAGTTCCCTTCCCTGTGTCATCAGAACTACATTTCCCACAGCTCCTTGCTTTACTACCTCAGAACTACATTTCCCAGAGTTCCCTTCTCTCCTTCATAAGAACCACATATCCCAGAGATCCATTCTCTACCCCCTCAGGACTCCGTTGACCACCATGTCTCTCTCTGCGTCCTCAGAACTACATTTCCCAGAGTTCCCTTCCCTATGTCCTCAGAACTACATTTCCCAGAGTTCCCTTCTCTCCTTCATAAGAACCACATACCCCAGAGATCCATGCTCTACCCCCTCAGGACGACATTGACCACCACGTCTCTCTCTGCGTCATCAGAACTATCAAGTATTTGTCAGGAATCTTGGGTTCCATGAGTGCTTTGTTGATGGCAGACCTTCGTCAGGGGAGCGTTTGTTTTATTTTTCTGGATTCTCGGCTTCGATAAGGACATGTTAGATGGCGGACTTTGTCGGGGGACGATTTGATGTTGTCTGCATTTGGGGTTCGGTGTGTGCATTTTGGTTAGGACACTTTTGTCAGGGGAGAATTTTGTTTTATTTGTCGGGATTCTAGGGTTCAATGAGGACATTTTGGAGAGTAGACCTTTGTCAGGGGAGAAATTCGTTTTATTTTTCTGGATTCTTGTGTTCAATGAGGACATTTTTGATAGTAGACCTATGTCCGGAGAGAATTTTATTTTATTTGTATTGATTCTTGTGTTCACATTTTTTTTTTTCATTTTGGATACTCCATCCATGTCAGGGAGGGATTCAGTTTTATTTCTCCGGATTCTTGGGTTCAATGAGGACATTTTGGAGAGCAGACCTTTGTCAGAGGAGAATGTTGATTTATTTGTCTGTATTCTGGGATTCAGTGTGTATATTTTGCAGGGTAGACCTTTGTCAGGAGAGAATTTTGCTTTATTTGTCTGGATTCTAGCATTCATCAAGGACATTTTGGAGAGTAGACCTTTGTCAGGAGAGAATTTCGTCTTATTTGTCTGGATTCTTGCCTTCAATAAGGACATTTTGAATACTAGACCTTTGTCAGGTGAGAATTGTCATTTATATATCTGGATTATTGGTTTGACGTAGAAAAAATTTCATAGTAGACCTTTGTCAGGGGAGAATTTTGTTTTATTTGTCCGGGTTCTTGCATTCAAAAAGGACATTTTGGATAGCAGACCTTTGTCAGGAGAGAATTTTATTTTATTAGTCTGGATTTGTGGGTTCATATTGTGCAACTTTGATAGTAGACCTTCCGCAGGAGAGAATTTTGTTTTATTTGTCTGGATTCTGGGATTCAGTGTGGACATTTCGAATAGTCGACTTTGGTCAGAAAAAAATTTGTTTCCTTTGTTCGGTGTCAAGGGTTCAGTGTGTACATTTTTGGTAGCAGCCCTTTGTCAGGGGAGACGTTTGTTATTTTCGTCTGGACTCTTGGATTCCGTATAGACCTTTTGCACTTTAAACTTTCCCAGGGCGGAGTTTGCTTTTTTTTATCTGGATTCATGGGTTCTAGAAGGACATTTTGGGGAGCAGACCTTTGTCGGGGGGAATTTTTTTTTATTTGTCTGGAGTCTTGGGTTTGGTGTGGATGTTTTGGAGAGCAGACCTTTGTCAGGGGAGAATTTTATTTGTCTGGAATCTTGGGTTCTGTGTGTACATTGGATAGTAGATCTTTCTCAGGGCAGAATTTTGTTTAATTTTTTCAGATTCATGGGTTTGATAGGAAAGTTTTGGATATTTGACCTTTCTCAGGGGAGGCTTTTGTTTTATTTGTCTCAAATATTGTGTGGAGTGTGTACATTTTGATAGTAGACCTTTGTCAGGCCAGAATTTTGTTTTATTTTTCTGAATTTGTGGGTGCAGTGTGTACATTTTGAATAGTAATCCTTTCTCAGGGAGAATTTTATTTGTCTGGATTCTTGCATTCACTACGGACATTTTGGATAGTGGATCTTTGTCAGGAGAGAATTTAATTTGTTTGGATTCTCAGTTGAGTGTGTACATTTTGGATAGTAGACCTTTGTCGGGGTAAAATTTTGTTTTATTTCTCTGGATTCTTATTTTTAATATGCACATTTTGGATAGTAGACCCTTGTCAGGGGAGAATTTTCTTTTATTTGTCTGTATTCTCGGTTCAATAAGGATATTTTGGATATTATACCTTTGTTAAGGGAGAATTTTGTTTTATTTGTCTGGATTCTTGGGTGCAGTGTGTTCATTTTGGAAAGTAGACCTCTGTCATGTGAGAATATCGTTTTATTTGTCTGGATTATTGGGTACAATAAAGACATTTTGGATAGTAGACCTTTGTCAGGGTAGAATTTTGTTTTATTTTTCTGGATTCTTGGGTTTAATAAGCACACTTTGGACATTAGATCTTTGTCAGGGGAGAATTTTCATTTATTTGTTTCAATTCTTCAGTTCACTGTGTAGATTTTGGATAGTAGACGTTTCTCAGGGGAGAATTTTGTTTATTTGTCTGCACTCTTGGGCTCTGTCGCATGAATCTTAAAAGTTCTTTATAAAGATATCAAACCTGGGTCCAGTTATTCTGGTGAATGCTGGAAGATCAGAGAAACGGAACAAGCCGCAGCCACCTCACCTGGCCAACTTCTCAGATGATCTGGTTTCCTCAGACTGGAAGCCTCTGAGTCCTCATCCCAGTGGCTCTCCGCTGAACTGTGCTGCTCAAAAGGCTAAAAGCTTAACCGGCCAAATGCTTAACTAGCCAAGTGCTTAACCAGCCAAATGCTCCACCAGTCAAGTGCTTAACCAGCCAAGTGCTTCACCAGCCAAATGCTTAACCAGCCAAATGCTTAACCAGCCAAGTGCTTAACCAGCCAAATGCTTAACCAGCCAAATGCTTAACCAGACACATGCTTAACCAGCCAAATGCTTAACCAGCCAAATGCTTAACCAGCCAAGTGCTTAACCAGCCAAATGCTTAACCAGCCAAATGCTCAACCAGCCAAATGCTTAACCAGCCAAGTGCTTAACCAGCCAAATGCTTAACCAGCCAAATGCTTAACCAGCCAAATGCTCAACCAGCCAAATGCCTAACCAGCCAAATGCTCAACCAGCCAAATGCTTAACCAGCCAAATGCTTAACCAGCCACATGCTTAACCAGCCAAATGCTTAACCAGCCAAGTGCTTCACCAGCCAAATGCTTCACCAGCCAAACGCTTAACCAGCCAAATGCCTAACCAGCCAAATGCTTGACCAGCCAAAAGCTTAACCAGCCAAATGCTTAACCAGCCAAGTGCTTAATCAGCCAAATGCTTCACCAGCCAAATGCTTCACCAGCCAAGTGCTTAACCAGCCAAGTGCTTAACCAGCCAAGTGCTTAACCAGCCAAATTCTTAACCAGCCAAATGCTTAACCAGCCAAGTGCTTAACCAGCCAAATGCTTAACCAGTCAAGTGCTTAACCAGCCAAATGCTTAACCGGCCAAATGCTTAACCAGCCAAGTGCTTAACCAGCCAAACGCTTAACCACCCAAATGCTGCTAGTTTACACATGGATTTCTGCCCCTGGGACGCTGGGATTAAAGGCGTGGGCGACCACTGCCTGTCCTCCATGTTTAATATGGCGGCTGCTCTGTCTCTGACCCCAGATAAGTTTATCAGGGTGCACAACATTTGGGGGAACACAAGACCAGCACAGTCAGAACTACATTTCCCAGAGTTCCTTTCTCTGTGTCATCAGAACTACGTTACCCATCATGCCCTTATCATCATCAGAACTACATTTCCCACAGTTCCATTCTCTATGTAATCAGAACTACATTTCCCACAGTGCCTTTCCCCGTATCATCAGAACTACATTACCCATCATGCCCTTTTCATAATCAGAACAAGCTTTCTCACAGTTCCATCCTCTATGTCATCAGAACTACATTTCCCACAGTTCCATTCTCTATGTCATCAGAACTACATTTCCCAGAGTTCCCTTCCCTGTGTCATCAGAACTACATTTCCCAGAGTTCCCTTCTCTATGTCATCAGAACTACATTTCCCAGAGTTCCCTTCCCTGTGTCATCAGAACTACATTTCCCACAGTTCCCTTCCCTGTGTCATCAGAACTACATTTCCCACACTTCCATTTTCTACATTGTCAAGATTACATTTCCCAGAGTTCCCTTCTCTATTTCATCAGAACTACATTTCCCAGAGTTCCTTTCTCTGTGTCATCAGAACTACATTTCCCAGAGTTCCCTTCCCTGTGTCATCAGAACTACATTTCCCAGAGTTCCATTCTCTGTGTCATCAGAACTACATTTCCCAGAGTTCCTTTCTCTGTGTCATCAGAACTACATTTCCCAGAGTTCCATTCACTACATCATCAGAACTACATTTCCCACAGTTCCATTCTCTACAAGGGCAGGACTGCATATCCCAGGGTGTCTTTCTGTAGGTCATCAGAACTACGTTTCCCACAGTTCCACTCACTACGTCATCAAAACTACATTCCCCACAGTTCCATTCTCTACCTTCTCAGGACTACATTTCCCACAGTGCCTTTCCCTGTGTCATCAGAACTACATTTCCCACAGTGCCTTGCTCTACATCCTCAGCCCTACATTTCCCAAATTTTCTTTCTCTCTTTCGTCAGAACTACATTTCCCAGAGTTCCATTCTCTATATCATCAGAACTACATTTCCCAGAGTTCCACTCTCTACATTGTCATGACTCCGTTCCCCGGGGTGCCTTTCTCTGGGTCATCACAACTACATTTCCCAAACTTCCTTTCCCTACCTCTTCAAGTCTCCGTTTCCCACTGTGCTTTTCTCTGTGGTCAGAACTTCATTGCCCACAGTTCCACTCACTGTATCTTTAGAACTACATTTCCCACACTTCCAATCTCTGACCTCTCAGAACTACATTTCCCACAGTGCCTTTCTCTGTGTCATACAAACTACATTTCCCACACTTCCAGTCTCTGACTTCTCAGAACTACCTTTGTCAGGGGACAATTTTGTTTTATTTTCTGGGTTCTTGTGTTCAATGAGGACATGTTTGATATTAGAACTATGTCCGGGGAGAATATTGTTTTACACTTCTTGATTCTTGGGTTCAGATTTTTTTTTTCCATTTGGATTCTCCATCTTTGTCAGGGGAGAATTCAGTTTTAATTGTAAGGATTCTTGGGTCCAATGAGGACATTTTGGAAAGTGGACTTTTGTCAGGCGAGAATTTTCTTTTATTTTTCTTGATTCTTGGGTGGAGTGCGTACATTTTGAGAGTAGACCTTTGTCAGGTGACAAATTCGTTTTATTTTTCTGGATTCTTGTGTTCGATGAGGACATTTTTGATATTAGACCTATGTCCGGGGAGAATTTTATTTTATTTGTATTGATTCTTGTGTTCACATTTTTTTTTTCATTTTGGACACTCCATCTTGTCAGGGAGAATTCAGTTTTATTTGTCCGGATTCTTGGGTTCATTAAGGACATTTTGGACAGTAGACCTTTGTCAGGGGAAAACTTAACTTCATTTGTCTGGAGTCTCCGGTTCAGTGTGTACATTTTGGATAGTAGACCTTTGTCAGGGTGACAATTATTTTATATTTCTGTATTCTTGGGTTCAATTAGGACATTTTGGATAGTAGAACTTAGTCAGGAGAGAATTTTGTTTTATTTGTCTCGATTCTTTGGTTCAATAAAAACATTTTGGATAGTAGACCTTTGTCAGGTGAGAATTGTCTTTAATTTGTCTGGATACTTGTTTTCAATAATAATATTTTGGATGGGAGAAGTTTGTCAGGGGAGAATATTTTTCATTTGTCTGGATTGTGGGGTTCAATGTGTACATTTTGGATAGCAGACCTTTGTCGCTGGAGAATTTCGGTTTGTTTGTCTGGATTCTTGGGTGCATTAAGGACATTTTGGACAGTATACATTTGTTAGGGGAGAATTTAATTATATTTGTCTGGATTCTTGGGATCAAGGTGTACATTTTGAATAGCAGACCTTTATCAGGGCCGCATTTTGTTTTATTTGTCTGGATTCTTGGCTTCAATAAGGAAATTTTGGATAGTAGATCTTGGCAGAGGAGAATGTTGTTTTATTTTTCTGGATTCTTGGGTACAGTAAGAACATTTTGGATACTAGGCCTTTGTGGGGGAGAATTTTGTTTTATTTGTCTGGATTCTTGCATACAGTGTGTACATTTTGGATAGTAGACCTTTGCCAGGGCGAATTATGTTTTATTTCTCGAGATTCTTGGGTCCAATCTGTATATTTTGGAGAATAGAACTTTGTCAGGGGAGAATTTTGTTTTGATTGTTTTTATCTGTGGTTCAATAATGACATTTTGGATAGTAGATCTTTGTCAGGGGAGAAATTAGCTTTATTTGTCTGGATCCTTGGGTTCAGTTAGGACATTTTTGATAGTAGACTTTTGTCAGGTGAGACTGTTTTCTTTTTATTTGTCTGGATTCTTGAATTCATTTTGGACTTTTTTGCTATTCGACTTTTGTCAGGGAAGAATTGTGTTTTATTTGTCTGGATTCTTGGGTTAAGTGTGTGCATTTTGGATAGTAGACATTTGTCTTGAAAGAATGTGGTTTTCTTTGTACAGATGCTAGGGTTCAATAAGGACATTTTGGATAATAGACCTTTGTCGGGGGAGAATTTCCTTTTGTCGTCTGGATTCTTGGCTTCAGTGTGTACATTTTCGATAGGAGACCATTATCAGTAAGAGAATTTTGTATTAATCTATGGATTCTTGGTTTCAATAAGGACATTTTGGATATTAGACCATTGTCATTGGAGAATTTTGTTGTATTTGTCTACATTGTTGTGTTCAGTTTTTACATGTTGGATAGTAGATGTTTGTCAGGTGAGAATTTTTGTTTTATTTGTCTGGATTCTTGGTTTCACTGTGGACATTTTGTATAGTAGACCTTTGTCAAGGTAGAATATTATTTTATTCATCTGATTTCTTAGGTTGAGTGAGGACATTTTGGATAGTAGACCTTTCTCGGGGGTGAATTTTGTTTTACTTGTCAGGAAAGTGGGGTTTAGAGTTCACATACTGGATAGTAGACGTTTGTTAGGTGAGAATTTGTTTTATTTGTCTGGATTCATAGAACAATAAGGATATTTTGGATAGTAGACATTTGTCAGGGTATAATTTTCCTTTATTTGTCTTGATTCTTGGCTTCAGCGTGTACATTTTGTATAGTAGACCTTTCTCAGCCAAGAATTTTGTTTAATTTGTCTGGATTCTTCAGCGCAGTGTGTATATTTTGGATTGTAGACCTTTGTCAAGGGAGAATTTTGTTTTATTTTTGGGTTCCATAAGGACATTTTGGATAGTAGAACTTTGTGAGGGGAGAATTTTGTTTTATTTATCTGGATTCTTTGGTTCAATAAGGACATTTTAGATAGAAGACCTTTGTCATGGGAGAATTTTGTTTTATTTGTCTGGATTCTTGGCCTAAATAAGGACATTTTGAATACTAGACCTTAGTCAGGGAAGTATTTTTTGCTTTATTTATCCAGATTCTTGATTCAGTGTGTACACCTTGGATAGTAGACATTGTCAGGGGAGAATTTTGTTTTATTTTTCTGGATTCTTGTGTTCATTGTGTGCATTTTTGGATAGTAGACGTTTGTCAGAGAAGAATTGTGTTTTATTTGTTCAGATTTTGGGTTCAATAAGGACGTTTGTTATAGTAGACGTTTGTTAGGGGAGAATTTTTGTTTTATTTGGCTGGATTTGTGGTTTCAATGAGGACATTTTGGACGGTAGACATTTGTGAAGTGAAAATTTTGTTTTGTTTGTCTGGATTCTTGGGTTCTTTAAGGACATTTTGGATAGTAGACATTTGTCAGGGGCGAATTTTGTTTTCTTTGTCTGGATACTTGAGTCAGTGTGCTCATTATCTCCTGATAAAGGAATACTATCATTTCCCACAGTGCCTTTCTCCCTGTCATCAGAACCACATTTCCCAGAGTTCCATTCACTATGTCCTCAGAACCACATCATTTTCCAAAGTTCCATTCTCTGCCTCCTCAAGACGACATTGCCCACAGTGCCTTTCTCCGGGTCATAAGAACGACATTTGCCAAAGTCTCGCTCCTGACCTCATCACAACTCCATTTCCCATCGCGCTTTCCTCTGCGTCTTCTGAACGACGTCTACCACAGCTCCATGCTCTACCTTCTCAGGACGACACGTCTGTCTTTCCTCACAACTACATTTCCCAGAGTTCCATTCTCCAGGTCATCAGAACTACATTTCCCAGAGTTCCATTCTCCAGGTCATCAGAACTACATTTCCCAGAGTTCCATTCTCCAGGTCATCAGAACTACATTTCCCATAGTTCCTTGCTTTGCAACATCAGAACTACATTTCCCACAGTTCCCTTCTCTCTCTCATCAGAACTACACTTCCCAGAGTTCCCTTCTCCAGGTCATTAGAACTAAATTTCCCATAGTTCCTTGCTTTGCAACGTCAGAACTACATTTCCCAGAGTTCCCTTCTCTCTCTCATCAGAACTACACTTCCCAGAGTTCCCTTCTCTAGGTCATCAGAACTAAATGTCCCGCAGTGCCTTGCTCTACATCATCAGAACTACATTTTCCACAGTTCCTTTCTCTCTCTCCCCAGAACTACATTTCCCAGAGTTCCATTCTCCATGTCATGACAACTACATTTTAAAAAGTTCCATTCACTACAGTGTCAAGACTGCATTTCCCAGTGTCTTTAAGTCATCACAACTACATTTCCCACAGTTCCTTGCTTTACAACCTCAGAACTACATTTCCCAGAGTTCCCTTCCCTGTGTCATCAGAACTACATTTCCCACAGTTCCCTTCCCTGTGTCATCAGAACTACATTTCCCAGAGTTCCCTTCCCTGTGTCATCAGAACTACATTTCCCAGAGTTCCCTTCTCTCCTTCATAAGAACTACATTTCCCAGAGATCCATGCTCTACCCCCTCAGGATGACAGTGACCACCATGTCTCTCTCTGCGTCATCAGAACTACATTTCCCACAGTTCCCTTTCCTATGTCATCAGAACTACATTTCCCAGAGTTCCCTTCCCTGTGTCATCAGAACTACATTTCCCAGAGTTCCCTTCCCTGTGTCATCAGAACTACATTTCCCAGAGTTCCCTTCCCTGCGTCATCAGAACTACATTTCCCAGAGTTCCCTTCCCTGCGTCATCAGAACTACATTTCCCAGAGTTCCCTTCCCTGTGTCATCAGAACTACATTTCCCACAGTGCCTTTCTCTGTGTCATCAGAACTACATTTCCCAGAGTTCCCTTCCCTGTGTCCTCAGAACTACATTTCCCACAGTTCCCTTCTCTCCTTCATAAGAACCACATACCCCAGAGATCCATGCTCTACCTCCTCAGGACGACATTGACCACCATGTCTCTCTCTGTGTCATCAGAACTACATTTCCCAGAGTTCCCTTCCCTGTGTCATCAGAACTACATTTCCCAGAGTTCCCTTCCCTGTGTCATCAGAACTACATTTCCCAGAGTTCCCTTCCCTGTGTCATCAGAACTACATTTCCCAGAGTTCCCTTCCCTGTGTCATCAGAACTACATTTCCCACAGTTCCCTTCCCTGCGTCCTCAGAACTACATTTCCCGGAAGTCCCGCCCGGCTTTGGTTAAAACGAAGCCGCGGGCGGGCGGCGTGATTGGCAGCTGGGGCCGTGGATTGACAGCTCCAGAAGCCCAGAAGCCGGAAGTCCCGCCCCCCCCCACGGCGGCCACTGGGCAGCTGGCTTAGAGCGTCTGTCAATCAAATGGGCCCCCCTGACGGGCTCCACATAGAGAGGGCGGGCGTTCCGGGCTCTCCGCCCTGGGGCGGGGTTATGCTAATGAGGGCCTCATCCAGGGCGTGGTTATGCTAATGAGGGCCTCATCCAGGGCGTGGTTATGCTAATGAGGGCCTCATCCAGGGCGGGGTTCTGCTGATGAGGGTCTCGTGGTGGGGGGCGTGGTTCTGCTGATGGGTGGCTCGTCTAGGGGCGTGGTTATGCTAATGAGGGTCGCATCTAGTATCAAAGGAGGAGGAAGAAATGACGGAGATGAAGAAATGACGGAGGTGAAGAAATGACGGAGATGAAGAAATGACGGAGATGAAGAAATGACGGAGGTGAAGAAATGACGGAGATGAAGAAATGACGGAGGTGAAGAAATGACGGAGATGAAGAAATGACGGAGATGAAGAAATGACGGAGGTGAAGAAATGACGGAGGTGAAGAAGAAATGACGGAGGTGAAGAAATGACGGAGGTGAAGAAATGACGGAGGTGAAGAAATGACGGAGGAAGAAATGACGGAGGTGAAGAAATGACGGAGATGAAGAAATGACGGAGGTGAAGAAATGACGGAGGTGAAGAAATGACGGAGGTGAAGAAATGACGGAGGTGAAGAAATGATGGAGATGAAGAAATGACGGAGATGAAGAAATGATGGAGGTGAAGAAATGACGGAGATGAAGAAATGACGGAGGAAGAAATGACGGAGGTGAAGAAATGACGGAGATGAAGAAATGACGGAGATGAAGAAATGACGGAGATGAAGAAATGACGGACCACATTTCCCACAGTGCCCTGCGGCGTCCCCACATTTCCCACAGTGCCCAATGGGGCGGGACTTCCTGTGTACACATATGACTGACACATGTGCCCCAATAGGAATCGTCCAGAAACGGGCGGGACTTCCGGTGGACACACATGATTGACAGCTATGCCCCAATAGGAATCGTCCAGAAACGGGCGGGACTTCCTGTGTACACACATGATTGACAGCTGTGCCCCAATGAATTTTCTAGGAAGGGGCGGGACTTCCTCTGTAGGCTTATAATTGACGGCTGTCCCCCACGGAATCCTCCACAAAGGGGCGGGACTTCCCGTGCACACACATATGACTGACACATGTGCCTCAGTGAACCGTACGGAAAGGGGCGGGACTTCCTGTGCATACTTACGATTGACAGCTGTGCCCCAGTGAACCTCCCAGGAAGGGGCGGGACTTCCCGTGTGAGCTTATGATTGAGAGCTGAGCCCCACTGAATATTCCACAAAGGGGCGGGACTTCCGGTGTGTGCTTATGATTGACAGCTGTGCCCCACTGAATATTCCACAAAGGGGCGGGACTTCCCGTGAACACACGTGACTGACACGCGTGCCTCACTGAACCGCAGAGAAAGGGGCGGGACTTCCCGTGTATGCTTATGATTGACAGCTGTGCCCCACTGAATCGTCCAGAAAGGGGCGGGACTTCCCGTGTATGCTTATGATTGACAGCTGTGCCCGCTGAATCGTCCAGAAAGGGGCGGGACTTCCGGTAGCCGCCGAGATTGACAGCCCCGGGCACCGGGACCGACGGGGGCCGCACCTCCCACGGGGCGAACACCGGGGGCTGATGACGTCATGCTGCGAACGAACGAATGAATGAATGGATGAATGAACGAATGAATGAACGGCTCATTTTAACAAATTAAAAAAAAATCAGTGGATGCAGGGATGAACGAACGAACGACTGGTTTTAATGAATGAATGAATAAAAAAAATGAATAATAGTAAATAATAACAATAATAAATTATTAAATAAGGAATGAATAACAAATTAACTAATAATAAACAGTAAATGATAAAGAAATAATGAATAAAGAACAAATACATAAAAAATATATAAATAAATGATAAATAAAAAATATTAAATGAACAAATAATGAATAAATAGATAAATAAATAATAAATAGCAAATAAATAAAAAACAAATAAATAATAAATAAAAAATAACAAATAAATGGTAAATAATAAATGAATAAATAACAATTAAATAAAAAATAAATAATAAATTACAAATAATAAATAAAGAGATAGATAAAAATAAATAAATAACAAATAATTAATTAATAATAAATAAGTAATAAATAAAGAATTAATAAATGAATAAATGATAAATAAATAACAAATAAATAAATAATAAATACATAAAAAATATATAAGTGAATAATAAATAGTAAATAGTAAATGAACAACAATACATGAATAAGCAATAAACAAATAGATAAATAAACAATAAGTAATAAAAAATAACAAATAACAAATAGACAACAAATAAATAAATAATAAATATTAAATAATAAATGAACAATACATGAATAAACAATAAATAGATTAATAAATAATAAATGACAAATAATTAGTAACAAATAAACAACAAATAAATGATAAATAGTAAATAATAAATGAATAAATAATAAGTAAATAAATAATAAACACATGAATAACTAATAAATACACAAGTGAATGAATGAATGAATAAATAATAAATAAAATGAACGAACACAGAGGACGCCACGCGGTCGCCCCGGGCGATGATTTCCACCCCGCGGCGGGACCCGAACCCGGGGCCCCACGGGGAAGGACGACGCCGAGGCGCGGCCGTAGAAAACAGCGCCGAGGTTTATTGTGAAAATCTCCGTCGCCCGCACCGGAATCTCCGCCCCCCACCCACCCGTGCCCCGGTCCAAAAGAAGAAAATTTAAATTTTTAATTTCAAGAAAATCTAAATTTTTAATTTCAAATTTTTTCCCCCAGGATTTTTAAAAATCTCATTTTTTTTTCTCGTGAATTATTTTCGCTAAAATTTTTTCCCCGGTTAACGTTCTCGCCGTGACGGACCACGACGCCCCCCGGCCCGGGGTCCACGCCTGCACCGCGCGCCGA
Organism: Peromyscus leucopus; assembly: GCF_004664715.2. NCBI lineage: Eukaryota > Metazoa > Chordata > Mammalia > Rodentia > Cricetidae > Peromyscus > Peromyscus leucopus. Next base: position 3,517,019 of record NC_051083.1, read on the forward strand.
CGTTCTCGACGCCCCGTGGAAATTTTAAATTTTTTCTTTTTTTCTGGAAAGTTCTGGCATCGCACGGACGACATGGCGCAGCCGGGGAGGACGCCGCCACATCGCCAAATTTCCCCGGGACAACGCCATGGTCCGGGGGCCCCGGGTCGGACGCTCTGGGGTAACCAAACACGAAATAAACCAAAAAAATTTTTTTCTAAATTAAAATTTAAAATTAAAATAAAAAAATAAAAATTGCAAATATTTTAAAATAAAAATTCAAAAATTTTTTAAATTAAAATTGCACAAATTTTAAAACTAAAATTGCAAACATTTTAAAATTAAAATTGCAAAAACTTTAAAATTAAATTTGCAAAACTTTTAAAATTGAAATCGCAAAGATTTTAAAATTAAAATCGCAAAAATTTCAAAATTAAAATTGCACTTTAAAATTAAAATTGCAACAATTTCAAAATTAAAATTGCAAAAAATTTTGTATTAAAATTGCAAAGAGTTTAAAATTAAAACTGCAAAAAATTTAAAATTAAAATTGCGAAAACTTTAAAGTTATTAAAATTGCAAAAACTTTAAAATGAAAATTGCAAGCATTTTTTAAAATTAAAATTGCAAACAATTTCAAAATTAAATTTGCAAACATTTCGGACGGGACGGGGCGCGCTCGCCGCGTTCCCGGGGTGGGCGGACGGGCGTGCGTGTGCGTCCTTACACCCATGTGCAACGTCTGCACACGCAACCCCGACCCCCCACGCGCGGCGTCCTTGGCGATCGAACCGAAAACGGCGACAAAACCGGATTTTTCAAAATTTTTTTTTCGTATTTTCCCCCGTCCCCGCCCCCTCCCACTTTCCCCGCCCCCCAGGATGATAGACAGCGTCTCTGTGAATGATTACATTTTTTTTTGTACAAAGTCTTCTTTAAATAGAGTCCAGGCCGGAACTGCGCGCGCGCGAGGGCCGCGGCGTCCGGTGAAAATTTTTTTGTTTTTTTAAAACGGATTTTTAAAATTTTTTTTTTTTATATATCTATATATTTTTTTTTCTTTGCAGTTTTTCTGTCCCGTTTTTATTTTTTCTCCAGCATCAACGTCCCGGGTTCGGTTCCCGGCGCCGCGGGGCGTGAAAAAAAGTCACCGGAAAACGTGGTTCGCGTCTGGTCGGCGTCGTCGGCGCGGCACGTGGCACCGGGCTCACCGTCCGCCTCGCTTTCCGTCGTCGAGGAAACAAAGTCGGGAAAATTCTCCGTCGCGGCTCCAGGAAATTTCCGCAGTTTTTTTTTTTTTTTTTAATGCACCAAAATAAAAATTAAAATTAAAATAAAATAAAAATTTTAAATTTTTCTTTCCCCCCACTCCTGGAAAACTCCCAAAGTTTGGGTTTTTTTTCCAGAGGATTCCGTGAAAAATAAATAAAAATGATTTTTTTTCTCCCCGCGAAACCCGCAGGGTTCGCGCTCCCTCGCCAGTCGCTTCCGTAGACGTTAAAATAAAAAATTTTCGAAATTCCCTCCGTGAAAATAAAAAAAAATTTCAAAATTCCCCTCCGACATTCCAGAAACAAATTCTGGTTTTTGCCAGGGAAAATTTCCACCGAACTTTAAATAAAAAAGAAGAACGGACGCCGCCGCTTTCACGCGCGTCCCTGAAACAAAACCAGAAATAATAAATAAAACTGAAATAAATAAAAATAAATAAAACACCCGGGGTCTGGCTCCCACCGAAATTCTAGGAAATGCCTCCAAATTTCCACCAAAACGAAAAATTTCCAATTTCACCATGGTCAATTCCAGGCGGAAACGCCCGGGTTCGGTTCCCATGGCCGCCTTTTGCTAAAATTCCGATTCCAATTCAAATAAAAAAAATTCACGTGGTTCACCCCAAATCAAAGTGAAAATCAAAAATTTTCAAACAAAAAATTCCAGAAAATTCCCAAATCCTCACCTGTCACCCAAAAAAAAGAAAATAAATAAAAATTAAAAAATTTTTCCCAAAAATTAAAACGATTTTCCGGCCGACATCCTGGCAATTTTCCTCCCCCCACGGTGTCACCGAAAGGAAAAAAAAATAATTTTTTTGTTTTCAAATTTAAAATCCCAAAATAAAAAAATGATTTTTTCTTTCCAAATTCAAAATTCCAAAAAAAAAATAACTTTTTCTTTCCAAATTTAAAATCCAAAAAAAAATTATTTTTTTTCCAAATTACAAAAATTTTTTAACAAAATTACTAAAAATAAATATAATTTTTTCTTTCCAAATTCAAAATTCCAAAAAAAAAATAATAATAATTTCTTCTCTCCAAATCGAAAATTCCGACCCCGAAGCCTCCCCGCGCTCCCCTCCTCGGTATCCCCGGCGGGCGCCGCGGCCCCGGGTGCTGGACGCCGAGTCCTCCTCCTCCTCCACGTGTCCACTTCAGCACCGACGGGCGGGTGAGCCGGAACCCCGCCCACCTCGTAGGCCCCGCCCCTAGCCACGCCCCCAGCCCCGCCCACCCCACTCGCCCTATACCCGGGTCGTCGAGTGCCCGACGCCGGGTGGCAGCTGAAGCCCCGCCCCGGCACGCCCCCCGCTCCAGGCCCCGCCCCCAGCCCCGCCCCGGCCCCAGCCCCGCCCCGGCCAGGCCGTCGGGGATCCTGGTGATGGTGCTGGGCGCCCCGCGCGGGAGGTCGTCGGGCGAGCGCCGCAGCGGGGATATTTTGGACAGCAGAGCTTTATTAGGGGAGAATTTTGTTTTATTTGTCTGGATTCCTGGGTTCAGTGTGTACATTTGGGATAGGAGACCTTTGTCAGGCGAGAATTATTTATTTGTCTGGATTCGTGAGTTCTGTGGGTACATTTTAGATAGTTGACCTGTGAGGAGGGAATTTTGTTTTATTTGTCTGGATTCTTTGTTTGAATTAGGATACTTTGGATAGTACACCTTTGTCAGGGGAGAATTTTCTTTCATTTGTCCAAATTCATGCCTTCAATAAGGACATTTTGCATATTAGACCTTACTCAGGGGAGAAATTTCTTATATTTGTCTCAATTATTGGGTTCAATAAGGACATTTTGGATAGCAGACTTTTGTCAATGGAGAATTTTGTTTTATTTCTCCAGATTTTTGGGTTCAATAAAAACATTTTGGTAGTAAACATTTGTCAGGAGAGAATTTTGTTTTATTTGTCCGGATTCTTGAGTTCAATAAGGACGTTTTGTATAGTAGACCTTTGTCAGGGGAGAAATTTGTTTTATATTTCTTGATTGTGGACTCAGTAAAGACATTTGGGATAGTAGACCTATGTCAGGTAGGAATTTTGGTTCATTTGTCTGGATTCTTAGGTTCAGTGTGTACATTTTCGATAGCAGACCTTTGTGGGGAAAGAATTTTGTTTTATTTGTCTGGATTCTTGTATTCAATAAGATCATTATGGATATTAGATTTTGTATGTGGAGAATATATTTTGTTGTCCTTATCTTTGGTTCAATAATGACATTTTGTATAGTAGACCCTTGTCGGGGAGAATTTTTTTTCTATTTGTCTGGATTCGTGGGTTCAATGCGGACATTTTGGATAGTAGACCTCTAGCAGGTGAGAATTTTGACTTATTTGTTTGGATTCTTGTGTTCAGTGTAAACACTTTAGATAGTAGACCTTTATCAGGAGAGAATATTTTTTATTTGTCTGGATACTTGGGTTCAATAAGGACATATTTGAATAGTAGAACTTTTTCAGAGGAGATGTTTGTTGTATTTGTCTGATTCTTGGGTTCAATAAAAACATTTTGGATATTAAACTTTGTGAGGGGAGAATTTTGTTTTATTTGTCTTAATTCTTCAGTTCAGTGTGGACATTTTGGAGATTATACTTTTGTCAGAGGAGATTTTGTTTTACTTGTCTGGATTCTTGGGTTCAATAAGGACATTTTGGATAGCAGACCTTTGTTAGGGGAGAATTTTGTTCTGTTTGTCCAGATTCTTGTTTTCAGTTTGTACATTTTGATAGTAGACCATTGTCAGGGGAGAATTTTGTTTCATTTTTCTGGATTCTTAAGTTCAACATTTAAATTTCAGGTGGTAGACCTTTGTCAAGGGAAAATTTTGTTTTCTTTGTCTGGATTCTTGGATTCAGTGTGTACAATTTTTTTATTTTATTTTATAATTTGATTTAATTTTGCACAAAACTTAAGTCCAAGTGGAAAAAAGACCTCAACATAAATCCAGCTACTCTGAACCTGAAAGAATAGAAAGTAGGAAGTAGTCTTGAATGCATTGCCATAGGAGATCACTTCCTAAATACAACACCAGTAGCGCAGACACTGAGACAAACAATCAATCAATGGGACCTCTTGAAACTGAGAAGCTTTTGTAGACAAAAGGATATGGTCAAGAATGTGTACATTTTTGAGATGATAACTTTTTCAGGGGAGAAGTTTGTTTCATTTATCTGGATTCTTGGGTTCAGTATGTCCATTTTGGATAGCAGACCTTTGACAGGTGAGAATTTTCTTTTGGTGTGTGGATTTGGGGACTGAGTTTGTACATTTTTGATAAAAGATATTTGTCAGGGTAGAATTTTGTTTTATTTGTCTAGATTATTGCGTTCAGTGAGAACATTTTGGATATTAGACCTCTGTTTAGGGACAATTTTGGGTTTTTTGTCTGGATTCTTGGGTGCAGTGTGTCCATTTTGGAATGTCAACCTCTGTCAGGGGAGAATTTCGTTTTATTCGTCTGGTTTCTTGGGTTTAGCGTGTTCATTTTGGAAAATAGACCTTTGTCAAGGCTGAATTTTGCTTTATTTGTCTGGATGCTTAGGTTTAGCGTGTTCATTTTGGAGGGTAGGCTTTTGCCAAGGGAGAAGTTTATTTTATTTTTCTGGATGCTTGCGTTCAGTAAGGACAATTTGGATAGCAGACCTTTGTCGGGGGAGAATATTTGTATACTTGTATTCAGTGTGTATATTTGTAATTTGTCTTCAGAGGTGGGGTCAACAAAGACATTTTGCACAGTAGACCTTTGTCAGAAGAGAATTTTGTTTTTTTTTTTCCTGGATTCTTGGTTTCAATAAGGACATTTTGGATAGTCAACATTTCTGGGGGAGCATTTTGTATTATTGGTCTTGATTCTTGCATACAGTGTGTACATTTTGGATAGTAGACCTTTGTCAGTGCGAATTATGTTTTATTTCTCGAGATTCTTGGGTTCAATCTGTTTATTTTGGAGAAAAGAACTTTATCTGGGGAGAATTTTGTTTTAATTGTTTGCATCTTCGGTTCAGTAATGATATTTTGGATATTAGATCTCCGTCAGGGGAGAATTTTGTTTTATTTGTCTGGATACTTGGGTTCAGTGTGTAAATTTTGGGGAGAAGACTATTGTCAGGGGAGAATTTTGTTTTATTTGTCTGGATTCTTAGGTTCAATAAGGACATAAGAACTGTAGACATTACTCAGGGGAGAATTTTTTTATTTTTCTGGATTCTTGGGTTCAATAACGATATTTTGGAAAATTAGACCTTTGTCAGGGGAGAATTTGGTTTCATTTTTCAGGTTTTCTGGCTTCAGTGAGGACATTTTGGATAGTAGACTTTCTTCAAGTAAGAATTTTTCTTATTTGTCTGGATTCTTGGGTTCAATAAGGACATTTTCGATAGTAGACCCTTGTCAGGGGATAATTTTGTTTTATTTGTCTGGATTCTTGTGTTTAGTGTGCACATTTTGGATAGTAGACCTTTTTGAGGGAAGAGTTTTGTTTTACTTTTCTGGATTCTTGGATTCAATAAGGACATATTGGATATTAGCCTTTTTCATGGTAGAATTTTGGTTTATTTGTCTGGATTTTGGGGTACAATAAGACCATTTTGGATAGTAAATCTTAGACAGAGGAAAATATTGTTTTATTTATATGGATTCTTCGGTTCATTTAGGATAGTAGATGTTTGTGAAGGGAGAATTTTCTTTTATTCATCTGGATTCTTGCATTCAGTGTGTATATTTTGGAGAGTAGACATTGCACAGGGAGAATTTTGTATTGTTTCTTTGGATTCTTGGGTTCCATTACGATATTTTGTCCAGATTCTTGTTTTCAATAAGGACATTTTAGATAGCAGACCTTTGTCAGGGCAGAAATTTGTTTTAATTGTCTAGATTCTTGGGTTCAATGTGTACATTTTGATAGTAGACGTTAGTCAGGTGACAAATATTGATTTATTTGTCTGGATTTTTGTGTTCAATAAGGATATTTTGGATAGCAGAGCTTTATTAGGGGAGAATTTTGATTTATTGTTCTGGATTCTTGGGTTCAGTGTGTACATTTGGGATAGGAGACCTCTGTCAGGCGAGAATTATTTCTTTGTCTGGATTTGTGAGTTCTGTGGGTACATTTTAGATAGTTGACCTGTGAGGAGAGAATTTTGTTTTATTTGTCTGGATCCTTTGGTTCAATGAAGATACTTTGGACAGGACACCTTTGTCAGGGGAGAATTTTCTTTCATTTGTCCAAATTCATGCCTTCAATAAGGACATTTTGCATATTAGACCTTACTCAGGGGAGAAATTTCTTATATTTGTCTCAATTATTGGGTTCAATAAGGACATTTTGGATAGCAGACTTTTGTCAATGGAGAATTTTGTTTTATTTCTCCAGATTTTTGGGTTCAATAAAAACATTTTGGTAGTAAACATTTGTCAGGAGAGAATTTTGTTTTATTTGTCCGGATTCTTGAGTTCAATAAGGACGTTTTGTATAGTAGACCTTTGTCAGGGGAGAAATTTGTTTTATATTTCTTGATTGTGGACTCAGTAAAGACATTTGGGATAGTAGACCTATGTCAGGTAGGAATTTTGGTTCATTTGTCTGGATTCTTAGGTTCAGTGTGTACATTTTCGATAGCAGACCTTTGTGGGGAAAGAATTTTGTTTTATTTGTCTGGATTCTTGTATTCAATAAGATCATTATGGATATTAGATTTTGTATGTGGAGAATATATTTTGTTGTCCTTATCTTTGGTTCAATAATGACATTTTGTATAGTAGACCCTTGTCGGGGAGAATTTTTTTTCTATTTGTCTGGATTCGTGGTTCAATGCGGACATTTTGGATAGTAGACCTCTAGCAGGTGAGAATTTTGACTTATTTGTTTGGATTCTTGTGTTCAGTGTAAACACTTTAGATAGTAGACCTTTATCAGGAGAGAATATTTTTTATTTGTCTGGATACTTGGGTTCAATAAGGACATATTTGAATAGTAGAACTTTTTCAGAGGAGATGTTTGTTGTATTTGTCTGATTCTTGGGTTCAATAAAAACATTTTGGATATTAAACTTTGTGAGGGGAGAATTTTGTTTTATTTGTCTTAATTCTTCAGTTCAGTGTGGACATTTTGGAGATTATACTTTTGTCAGAGGAGATTTTGTTTTACTTGTCTGGATTCTTGGGTTCAATAAGGACATTTTGGATAGCAGACCTTTGTTAGGGGAGAATTTTGTTCTGTTTGTCCAGATTCTTGTTTTCAGTTTGTACATTTTGATAGTAGACCATTGTCAGGGGAGAATTTTGTTTCATTTTTCTGGATTCTTAAGTTCAACATTTAAATTTCAGGTGGTAGACCTTTGTCAAGGGAAAATTTTGTTTTCTTTGTCTGGATTCTTGGATTCAGTGTGTACAATTTTTTTATTTTATTTTATAATTTGATTTAATTTTGCACAAAACTTAAGTCCAAGTGGAAAAAAGACCTCAACATAAATCCAGCTACTCTGAACCTGAAAGAATAGAAAGTAGGAAGTAGTCTTGAATGCATTGCCATAGGAGATCACTTCCTAAATACAACACCAGTAGCGCAGACACTGAGACAAACAATCAATCAATGGGACCTCTTGAAACTGAGAAGCTTTTGTAGACAAAAGGATATGGTCAAGAATGTGTACATTTTTGAGATGATAACTTTTTCAGGGGAGAAGTTTGTTTCATTTATCTGGATTCTTGGGTTCAGTATGTCCATTTTGGATAGCAGACCTTTGACAGGTGAGAATTTTCTTTTTGGTGTGTGGATTTGGGGACTGAGTTTGTACATTTTTGATAAAAGATATTTGTCAGGGTAGAATTTTGTTTTATTTGTCTAGATTATTGCGTTCAGTGAGAACATTTTGGATATTAGACCTCTGTTTAGGGACAATTTTGGGTTTTTTGTCTGGATTCTTGGGTGCAGTGTGTCCATTTTGGAATGTCAACCTCTGTCAGGGGAGAATTTCGTTTTATTCGTCTGGTTTCTTGGGTTTAGCGTGTTCATTTTGGAAAATAGACCTTTGTCAAGGCTGAATTTTGTTTTATTTGTCTGGATGCTTAGGTTTAGCGTGTTCATTTTGGAGGGTAGGCTTTTGCCAAGGGAGAAGTTTATTTTATTTTTCTGGATTCTTGCGTTCAGTAAGGACAATTTGGATAGCAGACCTTTGTCGGGGGAGAATATTTGTATACTTGTATTCAGTGTGTATATTTGTAATTTGTCTTCAGAGGTGGGGTCAACAAAGACATTTTGCACAGTAGACCTTTGTCAGAAGAGAATTTTGTTTTTTTTTTTCCTGGATTCTTGGTTTCAATAAGGACATTTTGGACAGTCGACCTTTGTGTGGGAGAATTTTGTTTTATTGGTCTTGATTCTTGCATACAGTGTGTACATTTTGGATAGTAGACCTTTGTCAGTGCGAATTATGTTTTATTTCTCGAGATTCTTGGGTTCAATCTGTTTATTTTGGAGAAAAGAACTTTATCTGGGGAGAATTTTGTTTTAATTGTTTGCATCTTCGGTTCAGTAATGATATTTTGGATATTAGATCTCCGTCAGGGGAGAATTTTGTTTTATTTGTCTGGATACTTGGGTTCAGTGTGTAAATTTTGGGGAGAAGACTATTGTCAGGGGAGAATTTTGTTTTATTTGTCTGGATTCTTAGGTTCAATAAGGACATAAGAACTGTAGACATTACTCAGGGGAGAATTTTTTTATTTTTCTGGATTCTTGGGTTCAATAACGATATTTTGGAAAATTAGACCTTTGTCAGGGGAGAATTTGGTTTCATTTTTCAGGTTTTCTGGCTTCAGTGAGGACATTTTGGATAGTAGACTTTCTTCAAGTAAGAATTTTTCTTATTTGTCTGGATTCTTGGGTTCAATAAGGACATTTTCGATAGTAGACCCTTGTCAGGGATAATTTTGTTTTATTTGTCTGGATTCTTGTGTTTAGTGTGCACATTTTGGATAGTAGACCTTTTTGAGGGAAGAGTTTTGTTTTACTTTTCTGGATTCTTGGATTCAATAAGGACATATTGGATATTAGCCTTTTTCATGGTAGAATTTTGGTTTATTTGTCTGGATTTTGGGGTACAATAAGACCATTTTGGATAGTAAATCTTAGACAGAGGAAAATATTGTTTTATTTATATGGATTCTTCGGTTCATTTAGGATAGTAGATGTTTGTGAAGGGAGAATTTTCTTTTATTCATCTGGATTCTTGCATTCAGTGTGTATATTTTGGAGAGTAGACATTGCACAGGGAGAATTTTGTATTGTTTCTTTGATTCTTGGGTTCCATTACGATATTTTGTCCAGATTCTTGTTTTCAATAAGGACATTTTAGATAGCAGACCTTTGTCAGGGCAGAAATTTGTTTTAATTGTCTAGATTCTTGGGTTCAATGTGTACATTTTGATAGTAGACGTTAGTCAGGTGACAAATATTGATTTATTTGTCTGGATTTTTGTGTTCAATAAGGATATTTTGGATAGCAGAGCTTTATTAGGGAGAATTTGATTTATTGTTCTGGATTCTTGGGTTCAGTGTGTACATTTGGGATAGGAGACCTCTGTCAGGCGAGAATTATTTCTTTGTCTGGATTTGTGAGTTCTGTGGGTACATTTTAGATAGTTGACCTGTGAGGAGAGAATTTGTTTTATTTGTCTGGATCCTTTGGTTCAATGAAGATACTTTGGACAGGACACCTTTGTCAGGGGAGAATTTTCTTTCATTTGTCCAAATTCATGCCTTCAATAAGGACATTTTGCATATTAGACCTTACTCAGGGGAGAAATTTCTTATATTTGTCTCAATTATTGGGTTCAATAAGGACATTTTGGATAGCAGACTTTTGTCAATGGAGAATTTTGTTTTATTTCTCCAGATTTTTGGGTTCAATAAAAACATTTTGGTAGTAAACATTTGTCAGGAGAGAATTTTGTTTTATTTGTCCGGATTCTTGAGTTCAATAAGGACGTTTTGTATAGTAGACCTTTGTCAGGGGAGAAATTTGTTTTATATTTCTTGATTGTGGACTCAGTAAAAGACATTTGGGATAGTAGACCTATGTCAGGTAGGAATTTTGGTTCATTTGTCTGGATTCTTAGGTTCAGTGTGTACATTTTCGATAGCAGACCTTTGTGGGGAAAGAATTTTGTTTTATTTGTCTGGATTCTTGTATTCAATAAGATCATTATGGATATTAGATTTTGTATGTGGAGAATATATTTTGTTGTCCTTATCTTTGGTTCAATAATGACATTTTGTATAGTAGACCCTTGTCGGGGAGAATTTTTTTTCTATTTGTCTGGATTCGTGGGTTCAATGCGGACATTTTGGATAGTAGACCTCTAGCAGGTGAGAATTTTGACTTATTTGTTTTGGATTCTTGTGTTCAGTGTAAACACTTTAGATAGTAGACCTTTATCAGGAGAGAATATTTTTTATTTGTCTGGATACTTGGGTTCAATAAGGACATATTTGAATAGTAGAACTTTTTCAGAGGAGATGTTTGTTGTATTTGTCTGATTCTTGGGTTCAATAAAAACATTTTGGATATTAAACTTTGTGAGGGGAGAATTTTGTTTTATTTGTCTTAATTCTTCAGTTCAGTGTGGACATTTTGGAGATTATACTTTTGTCAGAGGAGATTTTGTTTTACTTGTCTGGATTCTTGGGTTCAATAAGGACATTTTGGATAGCAGACCTTTGTTAGGGGAGAATTTTGTTCTGTTTGTCAGATTCTTGTTTTCAGTTTGTACATTTTGATAGAAGACATTTGTCAGGGAAGAATTTTTTTGTTTTTCTGGATTCTTAGGTTCAACATTTACATTTCAGGTGGTAGACCTTTGTCAAGGGAGAATTTTGTTTTCTTTTTCTGGATTCTTGGATTCAGTGTGTACAATTTTTATTGCATTTTAGAATTTAATTTAATTTTGCACAAAACTTAAGTCCAAGTGGATCAAAGACCTCAACATAAATCCAGCTACTCTGATCCTGATAGAATAGAAAGTAGGAAGTAATCTTAAACGTATTGGCATAGGAGATCACTTCCTAAATATAACACCAGTATCACAGACAATGAGAGAAAGAATCAATCAATAGGAACTCTTGAAACTGAAAAGCTTTTGTAGACAAAAGATATGGTCAACAGTGTGTACATTTTTGAGAATGATAACTTCTTCAGGGGAGAATTTTGCTTTACTTACCTGGATTCTTGGGTTCAGTATGTCCATTTTGGATAGCAGACCTTTGACAGGTAAGAATTTTGTTTTATTTGTCTGGATTCTTTGGTTGAATAAAGACATTTTGGATAGTAGATCATTGTCAGGTGACAATTTTATTTGTCTGCATTCTTCGGTTCATTGAGGTATTTTGGATAGAAGATCTTTATCAGGAGAGAATTTTGTTTTATTTGTCTGGGTTCTTGATTTCAGTGTTTACATTTTGGATAATAGGCCTTTGTATAGTGAATTTTCTTTTTTCAGATTCTTGGGATGAATAAGGACATTTTGGATTCTAGACCATTTCAAAGGAGAATTTTGTTTTATTTGTCTCGATTCTTAGTTCAATAAGAACATTTTGGTTAGGAGACCTTTGTCAGGGGAGATTGTTTTGTCTGGATTCTTGGGTTCAATAAGGACATTTTGTAGATTAGACCATTGTCAGGGAAGAATTTAAATTTTTTTCTCTGGATTCTTGGCTTCAATTTTACATTTTGGATAGTAGACTTAGTAAGGGGAGAATTTTGATTTATTTGTTTGGATTCTTGGACTCAATGAGGACATTTTTGAAAGTAGGCCTTTGTCAGGGAAGAATTTTTTATTTTTCTGGATTCTTTGGTTCTATTCGGATAGTTTGGATAGTAGACATCTGTCAGGGAAGATAATTTTTTATTTGTCTGGATTCATGCATTCAACAAGGACATTTTGGATAGTAGACCCTAGTCAGTGGAAAATTTTTTTATACTTGTCTGAATTCTTGGGTTCAATAAGGACATTTTGGATAGCAGACCATTGTTATGGAAGAATTTTGTTTTATTTCTCCGGATTCTTGGGTTCAATAAAAATGTTGTAGATAGTGGACTTGGTCACGGGAGAATTTTGGATTATTTGTCTGGATTCTTTGGTTCATTGTGTAAAATTTGTATAGTAGATATTTGTCAGGGGAGAATTTTGTTTTATTTGTGTGGATTCTTTGGTTCCATAAGGACATTTTGGATAGTAGACCTTTGTCAGGGGAATATTTTGCTTTATTTGTCTGGATTGTTGGGTTCAATAAGGACATTTTCGATAGCAGACCTTTGTGAGGTGAGATTTTTGTTTTATTCCCTGATTCTTGGGGTCAATAAGGACATTTTGGAGAGTAGGCATATGTCAGGGGAGAATTTTGTTTTATTTTTCTGGTTTCTCGTGTTCAATGAGGACATTGTGGATAGTAGGCCTTTGTCAGGTGAGAATTTTTTTCTGGATTCTTGGGTGTAATAACAACATTTGTTATAGTAGACCTTTGTCTTTGTCGAGATTTGTTTGTTTTTCTGGATTCTTAGAATCGGTGTGTACATTTTGGATTGTAGAGGTTTGTCAGGGCAGAATTTTGTTTTATTTGTCTTGATTCTTGGGGTCAATAAGGACATTTTGGATAGTAGACCTTTGTCAGTGGAGAATTTTGTTAATTTTTCTGGATTTTTGGATTCAATATGTACATTTTTGATAGGTGACCTTTGTCAGAGGAGAATTTTGCTTTATTTTCTAGAATCTTGGTTTCAGTGTGTACATTTTGAATAATAGACCTATGTCAGGGTAGAATTTTGTTATATTTGTCTGGAATCTTGGGTTCAAGAATGACATTTTGAATAGTACACATTTGTAAAAGTAGAATTGTTTTATTTTTATGAAACCTTTTGTTCAATAATTATATTTTGAGAGTATACCTTTGTTAGGCAGAATTTTGTTTTATTTTTCTGAATTTGTGGGTGCAGTATGTACATTTTGGACAGTAATCCTTTCTCAGAGAGAATTTTCTTTTATTTTTCTGGATTCTTGCATTGACTAAAGACATTTTGGATAGTAGACCTTTGTCAGGGGAGAATTTTGTTTAATTTGTCTGTATTCTTGGGTTCAGTGTGTACCTTTTGGATATTAGACTTTTGTCAGGGCCGAGTTATGTTTTATTTGTCTGGATTCTTGGCTTCAATAAGGACAATTTGGATAGTAGACCTTTGTCAGGTAAGAATTTTTTAATTTGTTTGGATTCTCGGTTGAGTGTGTACATTTAGGATAGTAGACCCTTGTCAGGGTAAAATTTTGTTTTATTTCTCTGGATTCTTATTTTTAATATGCACATTTAGGATAGTAGACCTTTGTCAGGGGAGAATTTTCTTTTATTTGTCTGTATTCTCAGTTCAATAAGGATATTTTGGATATTATACCTTTGTTAAGGGAGAATTTTGTTTTATTTGTCTGGATTCTTGGGTGCAGTGTGTTCATTTTGGAAAGTAGACCTCTGTCGTGTGAGAATTTTGTTTTATTTGTCTGGATTATTGGGTACAATAAAGATATTTTGGATAGTAGACCTTTGTCAGGGTAGAATGTTGTTTTATTTTTCTGGATTCTTGGGTTTAATAAGCACACTTTGGATATTAGATCTTTGTCAGGGGAGAATTTTGCTTATTGGTCTGGATACTTGGGTTCAGTGTGTACATCTTAATTAGCAAACCTTTGTCAGGTGTCAAGTTTTTTTATTTGTCTGGATTCTTGAGTACAGTGTGTACCTTTTGGAATATCAACCTTTGTCAGGGGAGAATTTTCATGTATTTGTCTGGATTCTTGAGTTCGCTGTGTAGATTTTGGATAGTAGACGTTCCTCAGGGGAGAATTTTGTTTATTTGTCTGCATTCTTGGGCTCTGTCGCATGAATCTTCAAAGTTCTTTTTGAAGAAATCAAACCCGAGGCCAGTTATTCTGGTGAACGCTGGAAGATCAGAGAAACAGAACATGGCCGCAGCCACCTCACCTGGCAAACTTCGCGGCTGATCTGGTTTCCTCAGACTGGAAGCCTCTGAGTCCTCATCCCAATGGCTCTCCGCT
>NC_051083.1:3531867-3553918 GCF_004664715.2 Peromyscus leucopus
GATACAGGGATTCAGTTTTCCTTGATTTCTTTTTTAAAAGAATACCTTGCAAATGCAATTCATCTACCTGAAACTGAGATATATTGTTTTGCATGAATTTAGTGATCATCAATGTCCAGAGGTCCTAGTCCAGTCCAGTGGGGGCTCCACAGCCACCAGTCCACAGTTCATGAGTTTCCACTAGTGTGATCCGTCATCTCTGCACATCCTCCCATCATGATCTCGACATCCCTCTCCTGCAGCATCTCTCCTCTCTCTCATCAATTAGATTCCCGGAACTCAGCCTGGTGCCTGGCCGTGGATCTCTCTATCTGCCTCCATCTGTCACTGGACAAAGGCTCTATGATGACAGCTAGGTTATTTGCTAGGCTGGTCACCAGAGTAGGCCAGTCCAGACACCCTCTGGACCACTGCCAGCAAACCAAGGTGGGGTCAACCTTATGGATTTCTGAGAGCCTGCCCAGCACCCTGCCTCGTCCTATTCCCATGATGTCCTCATCTATCATGGTATCTTCCTCCCTGCCCCTCCCACTCTGTCCCTGTTCCAGCTTGACCCTCCCATTTCCCTGTGTTCTCATCTCCCACTCCTTGCCCTCTGCCACCCCCAACACCCAGTCCACTCATGTAGATCTCATCCACTTCTCCTTCATAGGGTCATCCATGTGTCCCTTCTAGGGTCTTTTCCTGTTAGCTAGCCTCTCTGGAGTTGTGGGTTGCAGTCTGGCCATCCCTTCCATCCCATTTAGTATCCACTTATTTTTTTAAACTTTTTCCCCAAAGGTTTATTTATTTATTATGTATACAATATTCTGTCTGCATGTGTTCTTGCAGGTCAGAAGATGGCACCAGATCTCATTATAGATGGTTGTGAGCTACCATGTGGTTGCTGGGAATTAAACTCATGACCTCTGGAAGGGTAGTCAATGCTCTTAACCACTGAGCCATCTCTCCAGCCCCTTAGTATCCACTTATGAGTGAGTACATACTATGTTTGTCCTTCTGAGTCTGGGTTACCTTACTCAAGATGACATTTTCTAGATCCATCCATTTGCCTACAAATTTCATGATATCGTTGTTTTTCACTGCTGAGTAGTGTTCCATTGTGTATATGTGCCACATTTTCTTTATCCATTCTTCAGTTGAGGGGCATCTAGGTTGTTTCCAGGTTCTTGTTATTATGAATAATGCTGATATGAACATAGTTGAATATGTGTCCTTGTGGTAAGATTGAGTATTCCTTGGTTATATGTCCAAGAGTGGCATAACTGGGTCTTGAGGAAGAATTATTCCCAACTTTCTGAGAAACCACCATACTGATTTCCAGAGTGGCTGTACAAGTTTGCATTCCCACCAACAGTGGAGGAGTGTTCCCCTTGTTCCACATTCTCTCCAACATAAGCTGTCGTCAGTGTTTTTGATCTTAGCCATTCTGACAGGTATAATATGGTATCTCAGAGTTGTTTTGATTTGCATTTCCCTAATGACTAAGGATGTTGAGCAATTCCTTAAATGTCTTTTGGCCATTTGAGAGTCTTCTCTGTTTAGTTCTGTTTATTTCTGTAGCCCGTTTTTTGATTTGATTGTTTGGTATTTTGCTGTCTAGTTTCTTGAATGCTTTATATGTTTTGGAGATCAGTTAGGGTTAGGGTTCCTCAGGGTTAGGAGATCAGTTAGGGTTAAGGTTCCTCAGTTTTCTGTCAGATGGCGGGGTGGTGAAGATATTTTTCCATTCTATAAGCTGTCATTTTGTCTTATTTACTGTGTCCTTTGCCTTATTTACTGTGTCCTTTGCCTTCTCAGTCCCAGGAGGTCCCATTTATTAATTGTTGTTCTCAGTGTCTGTGCTACTGGTGTTATGTTCAGGAAGTAGTCTCCTGTGCCAATGCAGTCTAGACTATTTCTGGCTTTTTTTTTTTTTTTTTTTTTTTTTTTTTTGGTTTTTCAAGACAAGGTTTCTCTGTGTAGTTTTGGTGCCTGTCCTGGATCTCACTCTGTAGGCCAGGCTGTCCTTGAACTCACAGAGATCAGCCTGTCTTTGCCTCCCAAAAGCTGTGATTAAAGTTGTGCACCATGCCCGCCCGGCCAAGGCTGCTTTCTACTTTCTCCTCTATCAGGTTTACTGTTGAGGTTTTTGATCCACTTGGATTTGAGTTTTGTGCATGGCAATAGATATGGATCTATTTGCAATCTTCTACATGCTGGCATCCAGTTATGCCAGCACCATTTGTTGAAGATGCTTTCTTTTTATCATTGTACAGTTTGGGCTTCTTTGTCAAAAATCAGGTGTTCATAGGTATGTGGATTCATGTCAGGATCTTTGATTTGATTCTGTTGGTCCACACGTCAGTTTTTATGCCAGTACCAGGCTAATTTTATTACTATAGCAGAGCTTGAAGTCAGACATGGTGATGCCTCCAGAGGTTGCTTTATTGTAAAGAATTGTTTTAGCTATCCTAGGTTTTCTGTTTTTCTATATGAAGTTGAGTATTGTTCTTTCAAGGTCTGTGAACAATTTTGTTGGTGAATTGAATCTGTAGATTGCTTTTGGTAAGACTGTCATTTTTATTATGTTGGTTCTACCTATCAATGAGCATGGGAGATCTTTCCATTTTCTGAGGTCTTCTTCAATTTCTTTCTTCAGAGACTTAAATTTCTTGTCATACAGGTCTTTCATTTATTTAGTTAGAGTTACCCCAAGGCATTTTCTATTATTTGTGGCTATTATAAAGGGTGATGTTTCTCTGATTTCTTTCTCAGCCCATTTATCATTTGTATATAGGAGGGCTACTAATTTCTTTGAGTTAATCTTGTATCCTGCCACATTACTGAAGGTGTTTATCAGCTGTAGGAGTTCCCTGGTAGAATTTTTGGGGTCAATTATGTATACTATCATATCATTTGCAAATAGTAAAAGTTTGATTTCTTCCTTTCTAATTTGTATCCCCTTGATCTTTTTTTGTTGTTGTTTTATTGCTCTAGCTAGGACTTCAAGTACTATATTGAATAAATATGAGGAGAGTGGATAGCCTTGTCTTGTTCCTGATTTTAGTGGAATTACTTTGAGTTTCTTCCCCTTTAATTTGATGTTGGCTGTTGGCTTGCTGTAAATTGCCTTTATGTTTAGGTATATTCCTTGTATTCCTGATTTCTTCAAGACCTTTGCCATGAAGGAGTCTTGGATTTTGTTAAAGGCTTTTTCAGCATCTAATGAGATGATCATTTTTTTTTCTTTCAGTTTTTTTTTATAGGATGGATTACATTGGCAGATTTTTGTATGTTGAACCATCCCTACATCTCTGGGACGAAGCTTACTTTTTAATGCATTCTTGGATTCAGTTTGCCAGTATTTTATTGAGTATTTTTGCATCAATATTCAAGAGGGAGATTGGTCTGTAATTCTCTTTCTTTGTTGCATCTTTGTGTGGTTTGGGTATCAGGGTAACTGTAGCCTCATAGAAAGATGTTTGGCAATTTTTCCTTCTGTTTCTATTGTGTGGGACAATTTGAGAAGCATTGGTATTAGCTCTTTGAAATTCTAGTAGAATTCTGCACTGAAACCATCTGGTCCTGGGATTTTTTTGGTTGGGAAACTTTTAATGATTGCTTCTATTTCCATGGGAGTTACAGGTCTATTTAAATTGTTTATCTGGTCTTGATTTAATTTGGCATGTGGTATCTATCCAGAAAATTGATCATTTCTTTTAGATTTTCCAATTTTGTGGAGTACAGGTTTTTGAAGTATGACCTGATGATTCTCTGGATTTTTCTGGTGTCTATTGTTATGTCTCCCTTTTTAGTTCTGATTTTTAGTTCTGATATTCTCTCTCTTCTCTTTTGTTAGTTTTGGTAAGTGCTATTCTATCTTGTTGATTTTCTCAAAGAACCAACTCTTTGCTTCATTGACGCTGTACTATTCTCTTTGTTTCTATTTTATTGATTTCAGCCCTCAATTTGACTATTTCCTGGCATCTACTACTCCTGGGTGAGTTTGCTTCTTTTTGTTCTAGAGATTTCAAGTGTACTGTTAAATCACTAGTGTGAGGTTTCTCCAACTTCTTTATGTATGTATTTAGATCTATGAACTTTCCTCTTAGTACTGCTTTCATAGTGTCCCATAAGTTTGGGTATGTTGTACTTTCATTTTCATTGAATTCTAGGAAATCTTTATTTTCTTTCTTGATCCAGTGATGATTCAGTTGAGAATTATTCTCTTTCTATGAGTTTTTAGGCTTTCTGTAATTTGTGTTGTTGTTGAATTCTAACTTTAAGCCACAGATGTCTGATAAAATACAGGAGATTATTCCAATTTTTTGTATCTGTTGACATTTGCTTTGTGACCAAATATGTGGTCAATTTTAGAGAAGGTTCCATGGGGTGCTAAGAAGAAGGTATATTATTTTGTGTTTGGGTGGAGTGTTCTATAGATGTCTATTAAGTCCATTTGAGTCATAACATCTGTTACATCTCTTATTTCTCTCTTAAATTTCTGTCTGGCAGACCTGTCCAATGGTGAGAGTGGGGTGTTGAAGTCTCCCACTATTAGTGTGTGTGGTTTGATGTACAATTTAAGCTTTAGTAATGTTTCTTTTACATATGTGGGTGCCCTTGTATTTGGGGCATAAATGTTCAGAATTTGAGACTTCATCTTGATGGATGTTTTTCCTATGATGAATATGTAATTTCTTTCTCAATCTCTTTTGATTAATTTTAACTTGAAGTCTATTTTGTTAGATATTAGGATAGCTACATCAGCTTGCTTCTTAAGTCCATTTAATTAGAAAGACTTTTCCCAACCCTTTACTCTGAGGTAATGTCTGTGCTTGAAATTGAGGTGTATTTCTTGTATGCACCAGGATGGATCCTGTTTTCATATCCATTCTGTTACCTTGTGTCTTTTTATAGGCAAATTGAATACAATGATATTGGGAATATTAATGACCAGTGATTGTTAATTCCTGTTATTTTTTGGTGGTTGTGTGTGTGTGTGTGTGTGTGTGTGTGTGTGTGTGTGTATGTGTGTGTGTGTTTCCTTCCTTTGGGATTTGTTGGTGTGGGATTATCTATTGCCTGTGTTTTCATGGGTGCATCTAACTTCCTTAGGTTGGATTTTTCTTCTAGTGCTTTCTGTAGGGCTGGATTTGTGGATAGGTATTGTTTAAATCTTGTTTTGTCGTGGAATATCTTGTTTACTCTATCTACGGTAATTGAAACTTTTGCTGAGTATAATAACCTGGGCTGGCATCCATGGTCTCCTAGTGTCTGCATAATATCTGTCCAGGACCTTCTGGCTTTCAGAGTCTCCATTGAGAATTCTAGTGTTATTTTGATGGGTCTGCCTTTGTATGTTACTTAGCTATTTTCCTTTGCAGCTTTTAATGTTTTTTTCTTTATTCTATATGTTTAGTGGTTTGATTATTGTGTGGTGAGGGGACTTTTTTTGGATCCAGTCTATTTGGTGTTTTGTAAGCTTCTTGTATCTTCATAGGCATTTCCTTCTTTAGGTTGGGAAAGTTTTCTTCTATGATTCTGTTGAATATATTCTCTGTGCCTTTGAGCTAGTATTTGTCTCCTTCTATTCCTGTTATTCTTAGGTTTGGTCTTTTCATGGTGTCCCAGATTTCCTGGACATTTTGTGTTATGATTTTGTTGGCTTTAATGTTTTTTTTTTGACCGATAAATGTATTTCCTCTATCATATCTTAAATGCCAAAGATTCTCTCTTCCATTTCTTGCATTTTATTGGTTATGCTTGCATCTGTAGTTCCTGTTCATTTATTCCGATTTTCCATTTTCAGCATTCCCTTACTTTATGTCTTCATTATTACCTCTATTTCAATTTTCAAGTCTTGAACTGTTTCCTTCACCTGTTTGATTGCTTTTTGTTGTTTTCTTGGCTTTCTTTAAGGGATTTATTGATTTCTTCCATTTTTTTTATTTTTCTTTTCCTCTATTTCTTTAAGGGAATTTTTCATTTCTTCAAATGCCTCTATCATCTTCATAAAGTCACTTTTAAGGTAATTTTCTTCTATTTTTTCTATTTTGGGATGTCCAGGACTTGCTGTAGTAGAACCACTAGGTTCTGGAGGTGACATATTACTCTTTATGTTGTTGAATGTATTCTTGCATTGGCACCTACTCATCTCTTCCTCCAATTGGTGCAAACAGTGCAGTGTTTGTGTCTCAGGAAGCTGCTAGTGTCTTGGGGGGATGGGTGGCTTTGGGGGACATAGTGGGACTTGTAGATTGCAGGGTCTAATGGGGGGTGGTAGTCAGGTCTGTTCACAGGAGTCTTGCCTGCAACTGGGGCTGCAGTAGGTGGGGGTATGGGGGCATAGGTTGTGCCCTTGGTCCTAAGGCCTAGATGCTGGGGTAAAAGTCTAGGAGAACAGCGACTCACCTCTTGGTCCAATCAGAGCTGGCAGAGTCTGTGTCCAAACATGGTGTCTTAATTAGGGTTTCTGTTGTGATGAAACACCATGACCAAAAAAGCAAGATGGGGAGAAAAGTGTTTATTTGGTTTACACTTCCATATTGCTGTTAACTGTTAAAGGATGTCAGGACAGGAACTCAACCAGGGCAGAATCCTAGAGGCAGGAGCTGATGCAAATGTAATGTAGGAGTGTTGCTTACTGGCTTACTTCACATGGCTTGCTCAGCTTCCCTTCATATAGAACCCAGGACCACCAGCTCAGCAATGGCACCACTCTCTCAATGGACTGTGCCCTCCCCCACTGATAAATAATTGAGAAAATGTCTCACTGCTGGATCTCATGGAGGCATTTCCTCTCCTAGGGCTCTCTGCTCTCTGATGTCTCTAGCTTGGTGTCAAGTAGACATACAAAACCAGCCCATTACAAAGTACAAGTTCCAAGAAGATTAGGCAGAAACCATCAATCCTATCAAGGCTGGATAAGGTAAGCCAATGTAACCATGATTGCTGTTTTAGTATCTGTGAGCCCCTTGCAGTCCTGCTTAGTTGATTCTGTGGACTGTGTTCTCCTGTGTCCTTCTTTTAGTTAAGAAGATTTTTGACTATGATTTTTTTTGAAAATATTTTCTGGGCCTTGGAGTTGAGATTTTTCTTATATTCCTATTATTCTTAGATTTGGTCTTTTCATAGTGTTCCAGATTTCCTGGATGTTATGTTTCAGGAAATTTTTAGATTTAACATTTTCTTTGATTGCTATATCCATTTCTTCCATCATACCTTCAAAGCCTGAAGTTCTCTGTTCCATGTCTTGGATTTTTTTGGTGAAGCTTGTTTCTGTAGTTCCTTTTTGATTACCTAGATTTTCATTTCCAGAATTCCCTCAGTTTGCATTTTTTTTAATTGCTTCTATTTCTATTTTTAGGTCTTGAACACATTCATTCAGTTCTGCCAACTCTTTGTTTGTTTCTGGTTTTGTTTAATGGATTTATTAGTTTTCTCCAATATTTCATTTTTCCTTTCCCTGTTTTCTTTAAGTGATTCATTCACTTCCTCTTTAAGGACTTCTATAATCTTTATAAAGTTGGACTTAACTTAATTTGCTTCTGGGACAACCACTTCCTGAATATAACACCAGTAGCACAGACACTGAGAGCGACAATTAATAAATGGGACTTCCTGAAACTGAGAAGCTTTTGTAGAGCAAAGGACATGGTCAATAAGACCAAACGACAAAATGACAGTTTACAGAATGGAAAAATATCTTCACCACCACCCCCCATCTGACAGAAAACTGATCTCCAAAACATATAAAGCATTCAAGAAACTAGACAGCAAAATACCAAACAATCAAATAAAAAAATGGGCTACAGAACTAAACAGAATTCTTAACAGAAGACTCTCAAATGGCCAAAAGACATTTAAGGAATTGCTCAACATTCTTAGTCATCAGGGAAATGCAAATCAAAACAACTCTGAGATACCATGTCACACCTGTCAGAATGGCTAAGATCAAAAACACTGACGACAGCTTATGTTGGAGAGGATGTGGGGCAAAAGGAACACTCCTCCACTGTTGGTGGGAGTGCAAACTTGTACAACCGCTTCAGAAATCAATATGGCAGTTTCTCAGAAAATTGGGAATCAATCTACCTAAAGACCCAAGGATACCACTCTTGGACATATACCCAAGGAATGCTCAATCATACCACAAGGACACTTGCTCAACTATAGTATATATGTATATGTATATACAAAAATCCATAACAATATAAAATATTTAATACTAATAGTTTTTTGTTTAAAAGTAGATTTAATAAATCTACCCTTTTATCCTATCATTTTTATATCTCCCCATTTTCTTTTCAGAACAATATACCTGAATCAAATAACCTTTGTTTAGGTTGTTTTTTTTAACATTACCAATAACAACTTGTAATCAACTCCCCTAAATGATGACAAATATCATAACCTACTGAATAACCAAAAACCACCCACCCCACTTCTGGGGAATATGGGCATTGTGCTTTTGAAATTATTTTTTGTTGTTTGTGGTTGACACCAGCTATAGGGGACCCTGAAAAATATTGGGATAATTATCAAGTTATGGGAGAGCTAGCTGTATTATTTGTTGTCTAGTCTTTGTGTAATGGGAAAGCATAGGGCTTATCTCAAGTTCTGGCTAGAGTAGTGTATGAGGCTGGACCATCTTAGCTAATCATCTTGATAATGTCCAGAATAGTTTGTAGTCCAAAGCTGATCTTTGGTTGGTGTTTGTCAGTTTATGGAATTTCCACAATCTAGGTAGAATTATTATTGTGGGGCCCCATGCTCCTTTTAGAGATTTTAAAGATCACTGTTAAGAATGATAACAGTTTACAGTAGAAAACTTAAGGATTTTAAATGCCATATGTAGTAAATCTTGAAGAAGTTAAAGGAAAATAATTTATTACGTACATCCAGAGTACAAAAACTTAATTTTTAGTTACCTGATAGAGACTTAAACCTAAAATCATGAAAAGGAAGCTAGAAGAATTCTTTTTTTTAGAACTAATTAGTACTCTATATGACCACTATTATCATGACAGAAAATTTAATATATATGAATTTTATAAATTTTGAGATAATATATATCTTAAGAAAAGTTGTAAAGAGTTAAAATAAAACCAAAGTATTATGAGATTGGTGGCAATAGAATAGTCTAATAATTTTGGTTTTTCTTCTGTTCCATATCAGGTGGCTTTTTTAACATGAGACAGAGATTTTGGATTTTTATTTTAACAAGCTGTTTGAGTTTAGAGAAGGGGAGAACCACATTCCAACTCTTAAGCCAGCTTTTAAGTTCAATTTTCTAATTGAACTGGGACTGTAAAAAGATCATTTGTCTTATATGTCTGTAGAGAACAGCAGAAACAAACATTTGGGAAGATTTCTGAAATTTTATCATGTTGGAAATGTGATATATCAATGGGCCAATTTACTCTTTTGGGGGGGGGGCATTTTTGGATGATTTGTTATGGTTTTTTTAGATGTCTCATTTGTCCAGTGGTCTTTAGATTCCTTAGTTGGGTGTCTTTATTTTTTATTGTAAAGACAAAATAAAACCCTGCCCCAACCCTACCTTTGGGGAATTTCATATTTGGCAAGCTATATTTGATTAAATGAAAAACTTTTGTTAGTCTTATCAGTTAGTTTAGATTGAATGGTCACACTGTTTGATGAACTATGATCTCTTAATCAATTTTTGTTTGAATCTAATCTTTATCAATTTTGTTGATATATATAGTTTTTTTCCCCTTGGTGGAAACAAAAGCAAAACCTCTTCCCCAACATAACACATATCCTGGTTTTTATTCTGAGGTCAACATATCTTTAAAGTATATGGGTTGATTTAATTTAGCAGTTTTTAAAAATTATCTAATGTCTCTGTAGCTGTCATTTTCTTTTCATTAGCATTTAAAAAATTTAAAGTTAATAAACCATTGTGTAATCTATCTTTAGGGGTCTTAATTACCACTTTCTATTTATTAAGTGTATCTTTTAAGGTACCGGATGAAACATTAATCTAATTAATCTTTATTAATAAAAAATTAGGAGTCAGATATTGGGATAAGAACCTGAATGATCAGAGAAGCAGAGGAGTAGCCACCAGTGACTCCTACCTCTTTCATTCCTGTATCCAAAAATGGACAAGATCCTCTCTCAGCCCCACCTTACTACTTCCTGTCTTCTATTTGTCCATAGTCCTTCAAACCTATGGTATTTTTGGTTAGCTAATGGATAGCTCTGTTCTCTGACTCCAAAAAAGCTTTATTATCAAAATATGATCAAAATATCACACAACATCCTGTAACTTTTCATATATCTCACTCTTCTGCTACTTTCATTCTCCATGTGCAGCTCTCCATGGCAGATGTCTCATAGCTGGCTTCTTCTATTCCTCTGATCTTTTAGTTTTCACCCCAATATCTGGTTCTGGGTTTTTTTTATTAATAAGACTATTTAGCAATTCATGTTACAACCTAGTATTGTTTTTCTCAATAAAACAGAGACTTTTCATTTCTTTCTACTTGTTTCTTTTTCACTGTAGACCTGAATGAGTCAACAGTAATAACCATCTAACAGAAGCAATATGTTGTCTAAGAAATCAGCCCATTACTTTTTAATTCTGCCTTAATTACTTTCTTGGGGCATGGAGAGAATAAGAAAGATGTGGGGTCTAAATATCACATAAATGAACTCGCTAAATTTTTCATGAAGTCTTCTAAGCACTTGTGCTTACTTACCAGGCCATAATCACCTGATAGCGCCACAAGGAATGAAGCCAGGCTTGGGCTGGAGGGGCCACAGCAAGAGGAGACAGTGACTGTTTCATTGCCAGCAATCAGACTTTTTATGTCTTTATTAGACACAGAAGACAATGGCAGTTTCCAGGATCAATACAATTGTAGTTGCCAGGGTACAATGAAGTTTGCAAGCTATATGGGCTATACAAGATTAATATCAAGACCAATTGTTCTATTAAGCTTCCATACTTCCTTGATTACTAAGGAATTAAACAGAGAAATGCAGAGCACCTAAATGCTTCACTGCCTGAGGGAGTGCATCAGTCTCTCAGGAACTGAAAATCACATTGTGCCCCAGGAGCCATGAACTTTAACCTGAAAAGCCTATGGTAAACACATGTCTCTCAGTGTGGGTAGGCCAGGCCAACTCTATGGTTCCTGCAGAGCCTTTTGCTCAGTAAAATCCTATGATCTTGACCTCTACTGTCTGCTATTATTCTCAACATTCCTATCTTTCAGGTCCTACAAGAATAGCTGATTAAGCTCTGTGTCCAACTTTCTATGGCTTTTGCCATCTAAAGTCCTGATAGTTTCACCATTCTTCTAAAAGTCAACATTCCTAGGTCCTTTGCAGGAGCAAAATCACTTTAGAGGTACCATTTTTTTTGTTTCAACTTTCTTCTCTGTTGCTGTGATTAAATTATCTAACCAAAAGCAACTCAGGTAGTGAACCAGTTTATTTGGTTGATACCCCTAGGTCACAGTTCCTCCCTGTGGGAGATTAGGATAGAGCCTCAAGCTAATAACTGAGGACAAAACACATGGAACCATTGTTTCCTGGCTTCCTCTCTTGGTTTGTTACAGTCTTGTGCTCAGTTAGCTCTCTTCTCCAGCCCAGGCCCACTTGCTCAGAGATATTGCCAACTCAGTAGAAAAGCCTTCCCACATCAATCAAAATCAACACAATCTCAGACACAGTAACCAGATATTCTGATCTAGGCACACCTTCAATTGATGTTCCCTCAGATGACTCTAGGCTATATCATGCTGACAGCTGGGGCTAATTAGGAAAAAATAGACAATAATATATGAGAAGGTTTTAAAGATCCAAAACCAATGATTTAATCATATCAATCACTTAAGCAGTAAAAATACAAACATGAAGATAGCACCAACAAGAAAATACAGATATGCCAGGAAATGTGAAGCATCTAAGATCAAGAAGAGAAAACTAAAACTGTTTCTCCACAGAAACTTCCCAAACAAAAACTCAAGGAGCTCATAACATAAGAAATTTTCTGAATACAAAATTGGTGAAGATCCATCATTTTCCAGAAAATAAACAATATAATTAGATTACAATTAATAAAATCAACAACATAGATGGCACCACTGACAAAACAAGACACAAAGACAGATAGACACGTATATATTATGGTCCCGCAAACAAGAACTACAAGATTCTAATCAAAATCAAACTCTAAGAAATCACTGACTAGCACTCATCCTGTATACTCTGGTTCTCTCCTTTATCAATAAAAAAATGGGTTGGGTGAGGAGGGCTGTTCCACCAAAATTGGAGAGATTTACTTGAAGCCTTCTGATGTTTTAACTTTGTAGAAAATAGTTTTGACTACTAAAAAACATTGTCATGATAAAGAAAAGTATGTCTGTTAGGAACACTTAGATACTATTTTGTTTCCCATGATTGATCATTGCCTGTAAGTCTGCATCAGAATGAGGAAATAAAAACTTTTTAAAACAAAATGCAAGATGACAGATTTTTAAATAGTCAGTGTACACCTAAAGTAACTTGTTTTCCTCTAATTGCTTTATAAGTCACAAGCACTTTTGAAAACAGGTTTATTGCTATTTTTTGCATATGTTTGTGCATAAGAGAGAATTTCTTCCATATGCATACAGGTGACATACAAAAAAAGAGGATGTCAGATCCCCTGGATCTGGAATGGTAGAAAGTTAGGAGCCTCCCAACTTGAGTGTAGGTATCTGAACTCAGGTCATCCCCAAACAGAATATTTGATGAGCTATGTGCCAAAACCCATAAAACCTTTTATCCAATAAGCCAAAAGTCTTTCACAAATTAATAGCAACAAGAACAACAAAACCTAAATAAATAAATAAGTGAAGAAGTGATCCTTGGGAACATGATGCATCAAAATTAAGATGTTGTGCATGGTAAATTTGCACCATTAAATGATTACAATCCAATGACAATACCCAACAATTTATAGCAGAAAAGCTGACTACAAATCTGCTTTCACAGTGGAAACACTCAGAAGGTTCTATGGAATTATGAAAAAAGGTACACAGATTGACATAATATAACTTCTATACTTACCACAAAAATACAACAATCAAGAATTTGTGCAATATTTGTGAAAGAATAAAGGGGAGGGAGAGAAAAAGCCAAGACAAAGGCAGAAAAAAATAGTCAACTTTTAATCAAAAGACCAAAGGAAACTTAGCCAAGGAAAAGTATGATCTTGACCAACGTTACTCAGCTATCTATGATTCTATGTGTATAGCAATTAAATAAACACAAACTTTACAACTTTCACAAAATTAACTCAGAGTGATCCTTAAACTGTTGTTCTGATCCTACAGCTACTGATATTTCTTCCAAAGAGAGAAGCCCCATGACCTAGAGTTCTCTCTGCAAATGTACACAATAAACCATTCCTCGTATTTTAGAATGAAGACAGAAGGAATACTCCACATGCAAATCTTTTTCCTGTGACTACATTGGATAGTCAATTACATGACTCAAATGGATAATTTTAAAACTCTGACATGGTACAGTCATTTAATTTAAGAATTTTGAAGGTGTAATATAGAGGACAGCAAGGTCCTGGAGAGCAACAGACTGAAATCAAGGCCACCTGAGTCAAAATAAGAAAGCTTTTCTCAGAAACACCTTTTCTAACAGGATGGAAATGCAGCTATTTTAGAATTAACATGCCTTCCGATTGAGAAATCACTTCACACACTTAGAAGATTAATAAAGAAAAATCTCTTTAATGATGGTATACATCCATCTCTGGCTAATGCTCAAAGAGGAGCCAGCTTAGACAGATTTTGCATTTCACATATGCTGTCATCCTTAAGTGTCTTCTAGGTTCATGCTCCAGGTTACCCTTTGAACAATTTAATTAGAGACAGGCAACTTGCCAATCAGGACACTTAGGCAGATGGGAGAGTTACACAGCAAAGATATTCCCAGATTAATTTCTTAAGCATACCAAGGACCTGAAACAGCAGTGACAGGGTCCTAAGGTGAAGGTCATGGGGGATGAAAAACATAGGACAAGTAGAAGGTAGAAAAGATAAAAGCTGGGGTGGGAATGTCTTGCACAAGCTATATCCCATGCCATGTAAGCTTCTTAAGAAGAATAACTACCTCCAGGAGGAGGGGGAAGGGCCATGGAAGTAAATGGGAAACTTTCATGAAGTCAGCAAGAAGTATGATACAATGGGACAAACTCAGGAGGAGGCTAATCAAATAATGCTACACAAGGGGAACACAAGAGTATCTCAACATTGCTAAGCCCACAGTGGCCTTGGGACTGATAACCATAGCTCCATATGGTGAGAAGAGTTGGATTCTCAGAATTTGAAGCAACCCCTTCACAAAGGCCCTGGCCACAGACTAAGCTCTCCCAAGCATATTACTGGTTTTAGAGAAGGAGCTCTGTTATTGTCAATACATCAGGTCTTTAGGAAAAGCCTAAATGAAAGCCTTGCTTGATCAGGCAAGTCCTTAACAACTGTATTTTACTTTTCAAATAGTTGTCACCTGGTGTCATATTGCTCATCTAGCAGAACTATGCTTTTCTCAAGAAGAAAACTGGAACTTTATGGCACACCACTCCTTAAGATTGGTTGTGACCCTGTAATGCCCCCTTGAGCAGCTTGTTATAGGCCTGTTCTTTGATATGGGGATGGGCCTAGTGGCTGTTTGTAAATCAGGGGTGGCTTCTTTGTTGTTGTTGTTGTTGTTGTTGTTGTTGTTGTTTTTGAGACAGGGTTTCTCTGTGTAGCTTTGGAGCCTGTCCTGGAACTCACTCTGTAGTCCAGGCTGGCCTTGAACTCACAGAGATCCGCCTGCCTCTGCCTCCCGAGTGCTGGGATTAAAGGTGAGTGCCACCACTGCCCAGCAGGGGTGGCTTCTTTGTAATGGTTTTGGGCCAAATGTCTGGACAATCCAGTGAACAAATGCATATCCTACCATCCTAATCTCTAATAGGCCTGGTTAGCATATACTTATCTTTTGGGTGTTCTAGGGGCAGTCCTCCCTCAGTTAAATTTTATTTTGTGAGACTTACTACCTCCTAAACATTAGTAAATCCTATATATCATTAATTCTACTCTTCTACATCACAACTTAGTAGTGGAGTGTTACCCAACACATGAGACGCCTTTTACAACCTCCATAAAATTAACTACAAATGGATCTTACATGTAAAGGTTAAATGCAAAGTGCTGAACATCTAGAAGAATCTGGAGAAACTAGGCCTCTCTGAGTTTGGCAACCTGCTTTCCATGGACACACCAAAAGCATGTTGAAATTGACTAGAAAGATGTTCCTATACACAGCTCCCTGCTCCCAATATTCTGAGCAGATTCAGCCCACAGAGTAAAGTTATTCAGAGGCTTGCCATTGTCCAAGGAGTTGCAAAGACCACATGGGACTTCACAGGACAGAGAATCTGGCTTCAGGTTCCCACTCAGACTTGGGGAGCATCCACCACACTGGCTCCTACACCTCCCCATCTGCTCCTCCCCATCTGGGGACAGCAGCTCCTTACCATGTCGTGGTTTCCGTGCTTATCCAAGTTCTTCACTCAGCTCCCTGCAGCAGCAATTGCAACATCCACACAAAATCACTGGCACCAGCACCTCTTCAAAACCGAGCCTGAAGTTTGGCACCCAGAAGAGCCCCACACCACTTCTGACTGGCAGGTCACCTGGAGGGCCTGATTGGCTAGTAAAGCCTGGGTGACATGAGCACCTCCCATAGGTTACAGTGTGCTTAGAGACACAGCACAGTGGTTCTTGGCCATGCCTTCCACCACAGACAAAGACCTTTTCTAGATCTGCAAAGACATGCATTTCAATAGCACTTACCCCTGGCTCTAATAGCAGACCTTGCTATCTTCCTGCACTCCATAGGCACTTCTCCTTCTTCCTCCTGAACACAATGTGGCTAGCTTGCACAATGTGGGTGGAGTGATTCCCTATCACACAGGTGGAAGAGTACCAAGAATATTAACAATTAAAGAGAGATTTAATGACACAAAAGGATATGTTTGTTCTATGGTTTCATGCTGAGGTCAGGTGAACTGAAAGTACTTTTTACCTGGTTGTCACAAGGACTTCAGACAACCAGGAAAGAAAAGCAGGAACCAGATCTCAAACAAGATAATAGGTGTTTCTCCCATCAGAAGGTTGGATGATGGCTCCTTTGCTTTAGGAGTTTTATTCCTGAAATTCAGAGGAAACTTTTGGCAAATAACTAATAATAAGAAAAGTAGTCTTCATGGAAAGTTGAATACTTGGAGAATAATGGAGAATTTCTTTATGAGCACTATTGTTAGCCAGCACATCTTCTTCCATGGGCAGGTGAAAAACAAACAAACAAACATAGGTGCCTTATTCAAGATTCTTTCTCCATGATGTAGAAAGTAGATTTATTAGAATGCCTCATAAGCTGTGGTCCAGATAGTCCAATAATGGCTGCCTACCAATGGAAATTTGAAGAATACAGTAATTGTTCAGTCCATGAGGCTGGATGTCTCAGTTGGTCTTCAGTATACATCAAAATTCCAAAGAAGTCTCTAATACAAGCAAAGGAATGAATTTGGTAACCAGAACTAAGGCAAGCAAAAATAGAGAGCTCCCTTCTTCAATATCCTTTATATATGTCCACTGCTACCAGAAGATGTGATCCAGATCAAAAGTGGATCTTATTCTTTGTTTAATTGTGTTCTATTTGTTTGTTCATTTGGTTTTGGTTTTTTCTAGACAGAATTTACATGTGTAGCCCTGGAACTCATTCTGTAGACCAACCTGACCTCAAAATCAGAAAATCTGACTGCCTCTGCCTCCTGAGTGCTGGGGTTAAAGTTATACACTGCCAACAAGCTGCTAAAAGTGTATCTCATCATCTCAAATAATCCAGATTAAAGATGTGTCTTTAATTTCAAAACCTTTAAGAAAAATTCCTCACAGTTGTACCAAACTCTTTGGGTTTTAGTTAATTACAGAGGTAATCAGTTTGACTACTAAGAATAGCCATCACAACAGCAAGGCAGAAGAAATGAAAAAACCTGCAGGAGGCAAGGAGAGCACGAGAGTGTGATACCTCAGTAAAACCCCCCACTCTATCCCCTACAGACAAAGAGAAGCTTAAACCAGGATTCCTAAGTGTAGATAAGAACTTAGACCCCTTTTCCCCAGGTGGCTGTATCTGCTACAGGGACTTTGGAAAACACAGAGTCAGGATATTTGACCAAAAGACTAAAAAAGGGAGGCGGGTTAAAATAAATTATATGGTCTGTGCCTTTAAGAACTAGCCTCACAAAGAAAGGGGAGTGCTCCTTCCAACCTCCCTGCTGTGAGTGAGAGATTTGGAAGAGCCTCCCTGGAGGCTTGTAAACTTAGAAAACACCTTACTTTTGCATTCTGTACCTAAAGTCTCCAGTGGTGGCTTTGGGGAACATAATCAAGGCACAACAAGATCCTCACTCTATTGTCTCAAAAATGGGCCTTAGACAAAGATATCTCAATATAGATAGACCCAGGCCAGTTTCAAGTTCCCAGAAATGATGGCACCAGCCCCAGGAACTCAAAAGAACAAAGTCAGGATGTCTGATGGTAACCAATTAACCATGAGATGCCCCTCTCTGGAGATAACATGACCAGACCCTGGAGAGGAGTTGTAAAACTCCTGACAGGGCAAACAGATAAGCTAGAATAAGATAAAGTCCAGGCCCGGGGAAAAACTGGACCAATCAAGGATGGACCCGTACTAACCCCCTCCCCTCTAAGAAATTTTATGGGTTTTGCCTATAAAAACTAACTTCCTCCCAAAAGAGTAACTCTTCCCTGCCTCACTTGAGATGGCTTGAGATGAGTTCCCTGTCATGACTTGCAGCAGAAGTAAACCTTGCTTTTGCATTCTGGTATGCTCGTCCTTGGTGGTCTCTCTGGGGGTTTACGATCTGGGCACAACAGGAGCTATTTCCAAAACAATGCTTTTCCTAAACAAAAGAAGCATGTGGATTTTACTTAGGGAGTCTGGACACATTCATGTAGAGTTCTGCTGTTCCTAAGCATGCTTAGTTAACTAATCCATTTCTTAACATGATCACAATGTTAAAGCAGAGACATTTAGGGACATTCTCACCTCAGAGTCATGTAGGAACATATATAAATTATAAAAATGATGGAAATAAATGCCTCTGGCTGTGGGGGAGCCAAAAACAGCTTGATCACACAACTGCCATGACAGGCTTAGAGGACCAGATACAGCCTCTGTGGTAGGCTTACTGGCAGGCAATACCCAGATCCAAGAAAAGCCATGAGCTGATCCCACCCAGGGAGGGCCTGCATTTAAGGGGAAATATCTGACATTCCAAACATTCTTAGCACCCCTAGACAAATATCAGTCAATCAGGGTCCTGAACCCTGAAAATCCCCTCACTCCAACCTCTGCTTTTTTTTTTTTTTTTTTTTTTTTTTTTTTGAGACAGGGTTTCTCTGTGTAGCTTTGGAGTCTGTCCTGGGACTCACTCTGTAGACCAGGCTGGCCTTGAACTCATAGAGATTCACCTGACTCTGCCTCCTGAGTGCTGGAATTAAAGGCGTGTGCCACCACTGCCTAGCTTTGCTTTTTTATTTAAAATCTATTTCCACAAATTGTTAATTAAAAGATATTACATCACTTTCCCTTTTTATCTCTTTAAACCTCTTCTAACTTTTTCCTTGTTAAGTATGGTTGAATGAGTATGCTGAAATATATGAATACAACCTGCTGTGTCCATTTTTGTTGGTTGTATATATATGGATAATGGGCTGACCATGTTGTATTGGACAAACAATTAGGGAGCTCATCACTGCCTAAGGCTAATTTTCTCAAATGGATGCAAATTCCACTTTTTAATGAGCATCAAGTGTCTGTTCCTGACTAGGCTGCCTTGGAAAAAGGAAAAAAACTTGGGTGGAAAATACCTTAGCAGTTAAGAGCACTGAAAATTCTTTCAGAGCACCCAGCTTCCATTCCCAGTACATATAGAAGCTCACTGCTATCTGTAACTCCAGTATCGGGGTTCTAACATCGTCTCCTGGCCTTTCTGGCTGCCATAAAAAAGATGAGACTTGCTCCATAAAAATTATTTTTCAAGCTGTGTGTGGTAGTGAATTCTTTTAGTACCAGCAATCTGGACACAGAGGCAGGAAGATTACTGTGAGTTTTAAAGCCTGTGATACACACACACACACACACACACACACACACACACACACACACACGTAACCAACCATCTTATTAAACAAGAAACACAGAACCAATGTAAAAGAGAAAGCCAAGAGGTCAGAGCTCAGAGCTAAAATCTTACCCTTCCTCCTGCAGTGCTCCTACTTCTCTGAAAGAGAGCTACTTCCTATGTGTATGTCTTTACATAGTCTTTCTGTTCTGCCTTCTCATTGGTTGTAAACCCAAACACGTGACTGCCTCATCACTGCCTGTATGTACAGCCCTCCAGGTCTTAAAGGCGTGTGTCTCCAATGCTGGCTGTATCCCTGAACACACAGAGATCTACCTAGCTCTTCTACCAAGTGCTGGGATTAAAGGCGTGTGCCACCACCACCACCACCACCACCACCACCATGGTCTTGCTATGGCTCTAATAGCTCTGACACCCAGGCAACTTTATTTATTAACATACAATAAAAATCACATTTCAGTACAAATAAAATACCACCATATTTCCTCTTTTCTATTTTAATAAAAAAAAAGCAAAAGCTTATAACTAACATAAGAAAAACTATATACAAAAGTACAATAACTATATACAATATATACAAGTAATAAATACCTAAACAATGTCTAGTCCATTTGTATTTGACAATTCAGAGAAAATAATTCCATTATCTATCCTATTTTGGTAAGTCCAAAATGTATCTAATTTACTTTCTATCCTAGTTAATCTTCAACTATAGCTAACTAACCTTCAGCTATAACTAACTAATCTTCAGCTCCCTCAGAGACCCAAGAAGGAAATAATATTAGCTAACAAAAATAAAAACAGGAAGTGCATGCAAGCAACTTCCAAAAAATTTGTGAGTTGACAGAAACATCCAGGTGCCTGGACAGTCATCTGAGGTTTCCCCACAGTGTTGGGGCATCATCTTCAGCCTATAGGCTTAGTGTATCTGACAGACTCATTTGTGAAGTAGGATGTACACAAGGTCAACAGTTCAACCTCACATTGGGTGAGAGCAGTCCTTGTACCAGAAACACCTGAATTCCACTAGTGTCATGTCATGATTCAGGATTTTAAATTCTGGAAATTGTTGATGGTTTTTTGATTCAGCTGTCCATTCTTCTTGGCTGTGTATATATGGCTTCATCTCAGTATCCCCTTCTCCACATCCCTCTATTAAATGCCAGTCTACTATTGAGAGGTGTGAGATTTCAGCTGCTGTTCCATTGCACAACAGAAGCCATCAGTCCACTACCTGTTCAGGTGCCTTTGAATAAAAGGGCACTGTACCTTTTCTGGATTGCGAAGGCCACTTCAGGGATGGTGCCATATTGTCCTTGCCTCAGAAGATGCCTTTTGATAAAGCCATAACCACATTTGATTTGGCAAGAATCAGTAGTCCTTTGTTTCGTGTTCTGTCTGTCCATTTTGTCCTGTTGATTCGAGGATACTTTGTTGTTCAGTGGCTAACTTTTGTCACAATGAAAGTTAACTCCATATGCAGCTTCTTCAATGCCCATATTTTCTCTGAAGTAGATTGGTACTGCCAGGAGCCGACATGTCTCAAAAAAGAAAAAATTTCTAAGTTATTAAAACATTTTAAGTGCCATATTCTGTAGATCTCTGAAGGGTTTGAAGATGACCTATCTATCTAAAATATATCTGCTCAATTCTTAAAACATACCTAATATGACTACAAGTTCTATTATAATGTCTAACTACTAACTTTCATTTCTTTATATCCTAATAGTTGATAATAATAACATTGAAGGATCAGAAAATTGTATTACATTGTTAAATGAATGGTATAAATACAATTAGAAATATACATATAGTACTTTCTAACAATATCAATTTCAAATTTGTATACAATATAAAACAATCCAATCCAATGTAAAGTATTTAAAACTAGTAATTGTCTTTTTCCTTTCTTTCTTTTCTTTTCTTTCTTTCTTTCTTTCTTTCTTTTTTTAAACAAGAACTTTAAATCTAATCTCCTTTGCTTATCCTTTTTCCTAACCCTTGACAACTTGTAACCAACCCCCCTAAACAATGAAAATTATCCCAGACCCAAAACCCATTAGAAAGACCAAAAAACCACCCGCCCCACACCACCTCTTTGGGAATGTGGGCATCATATTCTTAAAATTGCTTCCTGCTGGGTATGGGTGAAGTTATCTTCATCCTGAAAGAAAATTTTAGGTTAGCTGTCAAATTCTAGGAAAGGTAATTATATCCTTCATTATCCAGTCTGTGTATAATGCCAAAGTTCAGGGTTTATCTCAAGTCCTTATTCAAGTAGTCTTTGAGACTGGATCATCTCAGCTAGTCATCTCAAAATTGCTCTGAGCACCTTGTACTTCAAAGCTGATGTGTAGATGATGTTTGTCAGCTTAATGATATTATTATTGTCCACATGGAATTGTTGTTGTTGTTTTCGACCCCAACTTCTTTCTGGAAACTTCAGTTGATGTTTGGCCTGGCAGTGATTTCCTGCAGAAAACTGATAAGAGACTCAAACACAAAGACATCTATATGCAGCTAATTGATGCCTTTTTTCTAGAATTAGTTAGTACTCTATATGATCATTCATATCTTAACAAAGTTTAAAATGTATATATATATATATATATTAATCTTGTAAATTTTGATGTAAAATTCAAACTTTAAGAAAAGTTTGAAGAATCAGAATAGAATCAAAGAGTTGAGATTAGTAATAGAATAGTCTCTTAATTAATTTGGCTTTTCTCCTATCCCATAGCAGAAGATGGCTCTTTTATTCTGGCATGATACAGGGAGTTTGCATTTTCCTTTTAACAACATGCTTGAGTTTAA